>NC_089588.1:72872661-73172661 GCF_019320115.1 Miscanthus floridulus
CTTGTAAAATTCATAACTTGAGCTAGGAAAGAGATAAAATTGTGATTCTAATTTTGCTGGTCTTATGTTGACATTCTATAGCTAGGAAAAATACTAAACCTACTATAAGCATACTTGTAATATGGTCTTCTTATTTAATCTTAATTAATTGCTATATTCTAGTGAAATTAATTGGGGATAAAAATACATAACATATGATCATACAATTTTTTACACAGTATTCTCATGCTAGAAGGAAAGTAAAAAAATATTAAATCTATTGCTTGACACTTTTCACTATGATAAACTATTTTTCATAAAATAAGCATATGTAACTTATCATTTTTGTAGAGGTAGCTAAACTTGTCCCAATGGCATGAAATTAACATAGTAGACAATTAGGGTCATGTGTAGCCTACTGTAATTTTCTCAGAATTTATTGAGCACTACAAATATTTACTCTGTAAATCACCTTATTATCTAAGGAAATTAATAAATGAATATAAATGAATTAGTTAGGATTAACCATAATGTTTTCTGTGGTGTGTGTGATGCATATAATCTATTGATACTATTAGTGAGGCTTAGAAGTATTTGTTTATAGGCAACTAGTTAACTATTGCATTATAATTCAACTAGATGACTGCATGTGTAGTTTCTGTTGTAGTGATGATTTTATGATGATAATGGTCTTTTATGTAAAACTTGTTAATAACAAAGTTGTAGATCACTTACTTATATACCTGGTGTTAAAGTTTCATAGTCATAGGCCTTATGGTTTGAGAATTATAGCTATTAGAAGTCTGTTGTCAGAAATGCTTGCTCTCTGGACAGATCTGAAAGATTGAATTGTTTTACCTAGATAACTACTGAATCACATTAATATGATTAAAATAAAGTTGTAGGCAATTTCGTAAGCTTTTCATAATGTCCACAACCATATTATTTTGATGTGTATAACTCTAGTTATGGTCAAAACAATTGGCTATTGTCTTGCAATCTAGAAAATTGCTTAGATGAGAATTTATTTAGTTACTAGAGAAGAGATATACACCTACTCGGTAAAAGAAAATGTAACTTGTTATCACCTTAATGCAATGCTATTGAGAACACTTATGAGGATGCATTCATCACATCGTATCATATTATACATGTCATTATATATGCATCCATGATATCTTATTTCCTACTCATGCATATAGGATCGTCCGAGGCGATAACTCTATTGGAATTCAATGAAGAAGAAGAGGAACAATAGGAGGCACCTCAAGCCATAGCTCTAGAAGGAGAGGAGCAAACTCTTGAAGACTTACCCGAGTGCCTAGACCATAGGCCAACTTCCTTTATCAAAGGCAAGCTTCAGAGCATTCTAAGTCTCCCATGTTTTACAAAATATCACTTGAGTCTTTTATGTTTGATGCATTAGGTTATAAGAGTTGGTTGGAAACACTTGATGCATAGAACTACCATGTCCAGATATATACCTTTAACCCTATGTAGGTCTAGGATCGAATATATGCTTAGCCATGCTTAGATCGGTAGAAGTCAGGTGATTTTCTGTCACCTACGAGATATAGGTGGATACCAGAGCACGGTTGGCTATATTTGCTATCGTGAAAAAGAACCATGGAATAATGTAACTGGAGATTAGACAGAGTCTATGCGTAGGTTGACTCATGTGATTCCGTCTGTGCCGATTAAGGACCATACCGTTGTTGGCACTTCTGTCGAGATTGAACGCATGCCTCTCACTTAGCTGGTTGGATAACTCATTTCGACCGCGAAGCCGAGTAGCTCAACTCAGGCTAGGCCCCGTTCTATAAAAGTGTGCACTCTGGATGGTAGTAAGGATGTGCGGAGAGCCAGACATGAGCCCAAGGGTAGGCCGGGCCTAAACGTCCTGGCAGTTGATCCTCCTTGATTGAGCGGCGCTGATCGAACCCACAAAATGTGTACCTGTACCAAAGGTGACCTAAGGTGACCATTGATCTTGTCTGCCTAGGTTTGTGTTAGGAATAAAGTCTCAGCTGGTTGAAATCGATTCGAACCACCGTCTCTCCTGGATAGTGAGAAACTTGGCTAGTCCCAACATCATAGTAAGTGTATTATGGAATGATGGTTATGAAGAACATGGAATTATTACACCGGCTACAGTTACTACTATATAATACTAAATGATATACCACATGTTTAGCATAGGTTAGTTGCTAATCTAGAGATAAATAGCTATAATTAACTTGATGACCAAATTATAACTGTATACTTGAATGAGTAAGCTTTTTATGCAAAATGTTTTCAAGCTAGCTCCACTTATATAGCCTTGCATAATCCTTGGAATCACTTTATTTTTGGTTTATGATGGGTAAGTCTAGCTTAGTACCTTCTTGTACTCAGAGTTTATTTCCCATTGTTGCAGATAGTATGATGTATCATGGCTACTGTAAGAACTGCTTCTGTCCCACTATGGATGAGGACTAGGGCCCTGGGCAAGGCATCTCTTGTTAATCCCTCTCTTATGCTTTTGTGGAAATATGATCATGAGCTGGCATCGTATTTGAACAATCATGGAGACGTTGGTTCCAAACTCTATTTGCTTCCACTACTATTTTACCTGAACTTGGTTTGTAATAACTTTTAATCGTACTCTGATGTATGGAACTATATTTGTGAACTTTATGTAACGTGTGACATGTATGTTGAATCATGTACGATCTTGGTTGTATGTTGGTTGAAACAATACCCTTCGTGGTACTCGACGGACTACCAAGTTTATATGGGCTCAAGTATGACAGTGCGATCGCTTGCGGGCTACTATAATACTTATGCTCTTATAAATTGGACGGTTCTGCTACATCCCCGCTAGTGTAGTGAGGAAGTCCTTGAGCCTTGTGAGCGCTTCCTAAGCTTCCTACATCCACTCGAAATGATTAGATTTCTTTAGGAGCTTGTATAGTGGCATACCTCGTTCCCCAAGATAGGATATGAAGCGATCGAGCATGGCTAGACACCCGATGAGCCTCTAAGCTCCTTTTAGGTTTTAATCGGCTCCATGTCCATGATCGCAGAGATCTTCTCGGGGTTGGCCTTAATACTGCGCTCAGAGATGATGAAACTTAGGAGCTTCCTAGCTAGGACCCCAAACATGCACTTGTCTAGACTGAGCTTGATGTGGTTGGTGCAAAGGTTGGTGAAGGTTTCCTCTAGGTCACCAATTAATTGCGTAGCCGCTTGAGACTTAACAACGATGTCGTAGACATAGACCTCTAGGTTGTGGCCGATTTGCTCCCTAAAACACCTCTACATGCACCTCTAGAAGGTGGCCCTAGTGTTTTGGAGGCCGAATGGCATGGAGGTGTAGCAGAAGGCACCAAAGAAGGTGATGAAGGATGTGGCCAGCAGGTTAGAGGGGCCCATCATAATCTGGTGGTACCTAGAGTATGCGTCCCAAAAGTAGAGGGCCTCATAGCCAGTGGTGGAGTCGACCACCTAGTCAATCTGAGGAAGTGGGAATGGGTCCTTGGGACAGGCCTTGATGAGGCTAGTGTAGTCGACACACATTATCCATTCCCCGTTCTTCTTCTTGACTAGGGTAGGGTTGGCCAGCCAATCAGGGTGCTGGACCTCCCTGATGAAGCTGGCGTTGATAAGCCTGGCGAGCCCCTCTCTGATGGCCTTGTGCTTCTCTTCATCAAAGCGGCGGAGGCGCTACTACACTGGCTTGGTGTTAGTCTTGATGTTGAGGTGGTGCTCGGCAATCTCACGGGGGATACCAGGCATGTCGGAGGGCTTCCACGCAAACACGTCGACGTTGTTGCATAGGAACTCTTTGAGGGTGGATTCCATGTTCGGGGACATGCCGACGCCTATGCAGTATCACTTCTCAAGGTCTTTGGGGCAGATCTGGATCATCTTGGTGTCGTCAGCCAGGTGGAAGGCCACCGCCGTGTTCCCTTTTGAGCCATTCGGGGCTCATCACTCGGCTGGAGCCAGATTCGAGCAAAGTCGGTGGCGGCGATGTTGGCCATGGTGAGGGTCGTGCCTTCCTACTCATAGCGATACGCCTCGGCCATGGAGGTGGCCACCATGATGACCCACCATGGACTAGGAATCTAGAGCTTTAGGCACCCATAGTGTGAGACAGCCATGAACTTCATGTAGCATGGCCGCCCCAATAGACTGTGGTAAGGACTAGTGAAATCCACCACCTCGAAGTCAAGGTACTCCTTCCAAAAGTTAGCAGGATCCCCAAACATGATAGTGAGCTAGATGCTTCCGAGAGGAGTGTCTTGGGCTCTGGGGATGATCCCAAAGAAGGGTGCCCCGCTAGGGCGGATGTCCTTCCTCAAGATCCCAATACGGTCGAGTATGTCGGCGTAGAGAATGTTGAGGCCGCTCCCACCGTCCATTAGCACCTTCATGAGGCATGCCCGTCCGACGATGGGGTCGACAACAAGTGGGAAATGGCTTGAACTAGGGACATGTTGTGGGTACTCCTGGCGACCAAAGGTGATGGGGACCTCTAACTAGCGAAGGCATCGCAGTGACACTCGGCTTGCCATGTTGACCCCCTGCAGCGGGTCCCCAGGGAGTCATGGTGGCGACGGAGTTGGTCCTCCCATGTAGACCATGGAGCAGAGCTACGTCGTGCTAGGGTGAGCTCTCCTCTAGCCCACTCTCCTATGGGTGAGGGGAGCACCTGCTGGTGGTGCCTAGGTGACATCGCAGACCTCCCTGGCTAGCTGGCAGTGGATGCCTGGCAGACCAGGCACCCCCAGCCTCGACAGGTCAAGGGGCTCATGCAGAATCTCCCCTGTTCTATGGGAAGACACTACCTAGGAGTGAGGGACCATTCCTGCCGCTCTCGGGTGGTGGTAGATTTGTGATGGATCTGACTAGCCAAGACCCCATGATCTGCTCTCGGGGGCCTTGATGAGGGGGGCGATAATCCTAGGGGTGCATTCTCGCTGAAGCGGTCCCGTGGAGTGGACGAAGCTCACCGTGGTAGACAGTGATGTAGGCTAGGCTCCCAAAGTTGAGGACCTGGCCTAGAGCGAAGGCGTCGGCCACAACAGAGAACTCATAGGGGAAGTAGACACCACCATTTGGGGTGGCGTTGCTTGCTCTAGCGACGAGGCGAGTGGCTCTGGCCACCGTAGAGCTAGAATTGCACTTGATGCTACCCCTACCTGGCACGCCAGTTGTCACGGGGTCAAACCGTGGCAAGCATGTTGTTCGAGTCGATGTCAAAGTATAGGGTTTTTAGTCGCTCGGGTGGAATCAGGAACATAAGAATCACGTAGAGAAGATGCAATGGTTTATCCTGGTTTGGGCCCATTAGATCCCTACGTCCAGTAGCTAATGATCCTTATACTCAAGAGCACCCAAAATCTAGGTAATATAATAGAGTGTAAAGGAAGAGTTTGGTAGGGGGTTAGCTTGGTGCTAATCCTATGGTTGCCTCACCACCGGTGGAGTCAACCCCTTGTCAGAGAGGAAGGAGATAGTGGGATGCGATGGAGGAGGGGCTCTCAGTGCCCCTCTCTAGATTGCCTTGCTCTTGGAGCAGAGCGAAGGCGGGCGGAATGGAATGGAGTGTTTGGTGATTGAATTGGGATCCTCTCCCCTCTAGATCCGACCTTATCCCTTATATAATGAGATAGGTCGGTTACAAGGCAGTTTGGGGTACTAGTCTTGTTTATTTTCTTTGTGTCCTTTCTTTGTCTCATGATCTCCTACTGTTGTACTTTATCTCACATTTTAGGGGTCGTTTAGTGAGGCTCCGTGGGGCTCCGGCTCCGTCATTGTTGCACTACTATGGTGGAGCCCCCGAAGCCACACATCGCTGGCTTCTCTAGCTCCCCTCTAGTCTCTGCGAGAGCCAGAGCTAGTTTAGTGCCTGCTATAGTACAGCACAGTGCGCACAGTAGGGTTGCAGGCAGATCCGGAGCTAGAGGGAGGTGGAACCAAACGAGGCCGTAGTTATTACTGATAAATTCACATAGGGGAGAACCCTTCCTGGTTCATTCAGAAAAAGAAAAAGATCACTACTACAAAAAGCATTTGTAGGGGCGGCTAGTAACCCTTTGTAGGGGTTGCCGAATGCCCTGCGACCAATGTTCTGAACCGCATTCGCGTTGCCGAATGCCCCGTGACAAACGGGTATTTGTAGGGGCGACTACAAGCACAAGAGTATTATATAAACTACAATTATAAGTCTAATTCACAAGAATATATACAATCCATCATTAAATATACAAATTCCATACACATTGTTATCAACGTCCTAGAGCTAGCCTTTTAGTCTCATGAAGGTGATGGTACTGAGGATTTGTACCTAACTCAGACTCTCAGTCATGGTAGGCGCCTTTGATGTGTACAATCTGGTCCAATATGAAGTTGCAAAGGTCGCCGATGAGCTCTAAGAGTTGGTCATCCTTGTATGGGTCTCTTTTCATTCCTTTCTCTTCTCTCCACTACAAGAGAACAAGTTTTGATTTAGTATTTCATACCATGTATGAAGTTTTTATACTATGGGTGAAGAGGTTCAAACTTACCCTTAAGGGGTGTCTCCTGTAGGCACCGGTGTTACTCATCATAGAACATATATAGTATCCACAATGTACACTCCCAGGCTTCTGTTTGGGGCACTATTTGTTTTGCATATGAAAATGTTAAGTAATGCTTTTGACAGCCATGTAACGGAGTACTGAAGAAGTATGTTACACTTACCGCATATAGTGTTTTTATAGCCAGCTTTTCCTTCCTTGCTGGATCATGCCTTCCGTGATGATTAGTGACATAGAACCTAAATGCTCTGTTCGAATTATTTTAGCAAATACAACTTGCTAGTATCCAAAAGTGAACGTTACAAGTACATATACAAACATATAAGCTAATGAGGATTGTCGATATGTATACGTCTTGAGAATCGATATGAAGTCTTTGTATGTCACCGGGTCCCTATCTATTGAATCAAAGACCCATGCCATGCTCCTCCCGACATCGACGACTATACAAATCCAGTGGTTGCTGCATGGATTTAATCATAGAACTAGATAAGCTCTTTTGCATTGAATAAAATATATCGAACAAAGCTTTAAGTATAGAGTTGAACTTACTCGAAGTTGTATGGTAGCCATATAGTAGAGTGTTGTTGGAGAGTTTTGAAAGCTAGGGCAATGTATGCCGCAACCTTAAGGGACTCTTCCCTTAGTTTTGTCGTACAGATGTGCTCTTTCTCCTGAAGAGTCTTTGCAGCAGCTAGCTCTTTGGCATCCAGTGTCCACTGTTTAGGGTAATTAAAATTTGTTTGGGCTATAGCTTGAGGGTCTAGATACCCGACTTTCACACTTGGCATTTGTTTGACAACGTGCACTTGCATTCTACAAATCATGGCACGGGTTAGTTACAACAAAATTCAAAGATTACATTCATATCATATCGGGAGGACAAGGACTTACAGTCACCATGTGCAAATTAGATTCATCTCCATTTCTCCTAGATGAAAGCATGTGTGCATGTCATTGAAGTCAAAGACAATTTTCCCGGCTAGGCTTCCAAATGTGCTGGTGGGGAAGCATGCTTGTATGAGATCTATGCTCATTGGGAGAACACTCAAGTACCAATCATGGAACCTTCTCATTCCAAGTGGTAGGCGCTGGATGTCCCAGTTTGGTAGGAAGGGCTTGCCTCTTTCATATGTTTTTGGGCAATCCTTTGACCATTTGATGGCATCAACATTTGGATACTACTTTGCAATTTGGTGAAGTTTGCTAGTGACGGCCTCCTCAGAACCCCGTGATGGGAATATTTTAACTTTGTTCTCAGGCTTGAACTGGTCATGGGAATTCCACTTGGACACCAACGAGATGTCTTTCATCGGAACATAAACTGGCCTTATGTTGATTGGAATCTTCTTTTGAAGTTCCCATTCAGGCATGTCATCATCTTCTTGTGCATCACCTTCTTCAAGAGGCACTCGTTGTTCATGTATCACCTATGCTTGTTGAGAAGACTGTGGCATCTCATCATGCACTTGCTCGGTACGAGCTGGAGAAAGTTGTGGCATCTCATTAGGCACATGCTCACTAGGAGGCGGGGAAGAAAGTGGCATCTTAGGAATGCGGTGGTCATAAGACGGTGAAAATATCTCCCTAACCTCAACAACTCGCTCCAAATTTGGGAGAGAGGGAGGCGGCGAAGAAGCAGTCAATATAATGTCCCATTTGTGCCAGAGGATGAACTGCCCCATAACATCTCCGAGTAACACCAGCCCTCGGGAGTTGCATAGTCTATCCTCCACTACATGAACTCGGGCTTCACTGTATGCACCTTGACCCTAGTGTAGTCCGACGGTATCTTATTATTGTGGTGTAAGCCACTGGGAGGATGTGCCACACCCGTTGCCACCTCCATCACAGTGTTCTGCCGACTGCTGAGAAACACTAAGGTGCAACTAGTTAGTTCCCGTATGTGATCGATGGGGGTTGTGGCTGCAGTGGAACCTTGGCTGCTAGAAACTTTCGGAGGGCTGCCAACTAATGCTAGTTCTCTCGGCGGCGTCACTAATATCCGTGGCTCCGTAGATAGTCCTTGCTCCTCCAGCGCCTTCGCAACTAGAGCTTTCACTTGGAGCTCAAGACTAGTCTCCCGGTCTCTGCCATGTTTCTTGTACATGTGTCTGTCCTCTTTGAATCCTTGCTTCTAGGTCATCCTTTTCCATAGCCCCCTGGTGCGTCCTGTGTGCTCCTTGTTTCCCAAGCCAAGGCTAAGCTCGTCCCTCTCTCTGGAAGGATTGAATGAGCCCTTCTCCTTGTCTTCAGCATATTTTAGTATCCTTTATACTGCCTCTTGGGTCTCTGGCTTATCAAACATAAGATTACCGCTGGATGTTTCTGTACTCCTCGCATATATCCAATTCCTTGAGCGTACCTTCAAATTCGTCACATCGATATTCCCAACAGCTGCGGCCTCTTCGTCCATCTTCCTAAACTGCTCTTCCTTAGCATAGTAGCCACCAGGGCCTAGATGATGGTGGTGTTTGTTCCTCTTCACCAACTTGGTGTTATGGGCATTGAGCTCCAATGCCTCTGATGAAGTCTTCTAAGCCACGAGCTCCTCCCAGTGACTAGGAGTCATTTTGCCAAACTCATTGAAGAGAGTTAACCCCTTTTGGATATACTTTGTGTTGAGCTCCGATCTCCAACGTCAGAATGACTCTCCCATCATCCTGAAAGCATTTTTTTACCAGTTCGTGCTTACCCTTTGGAAATCTAAAATTGAGCTTTAGCTACCTATCCCATAGTTCATTCTTTTTGTTCTCTGATACCTCTTTCTAGTTAGGGATTGTTGGGTTCAATTTATCTCTTACTAGGGCCCTGATCGCATTACGGAATCATCCTCTTAATTCTTTTGGCTCAAGGATCTCCCCTGCTGGCCCGACCTCTGTTATCACATAGCATGCCTTATCAGGATATACATTTCCTTTTCTATCCCCTCGTTTCCTCTTAGGCTTCGTAGTCATGGTTGTCTCTTGAGGTTGTGGAGCAGAGGCATCGTGATCCATCTCTGTGGTTGTTGTCTCTACTCTTCTTTCCTCTACTCTGTCTTGTCCAGTGAGATGTCGTGAACGTCGACGTTGTCTTTTCTGAGTTTTAGGAGGGACCTATATATATGACAGGTCAGTGTTAGCAGAGGTAACACAGCCAAAGCTTTAGCAAAATTTACAATCTAAGCCTTTTTCCCTACCTCCTTGTTCGGGTCAAAATCCTTGTCCAAATCTTCCTCCATTGGCCTCCTTCTGGCTTCACGTGGGAAAGGATCCTTGGAACTTACATATCCCTTTTCTGAGTCATCATCATCATCATCCTCTTCTTCTTCGCCTTCATCAGTCTCTCCTGCTCTTCCTTCTGCTCCCCTTCCTCCTCTTCACACTGCTCCTGAGTAAGCATCACTTCTAGATCCTTTTCTAACTCGTTATCGAACTGCTCTTGAGTTAGCTGGTCTTCTAGTGCTTGCTCCTCATAGGTTGGCTGCTCATCATGCTCGGGGTATCAGGCTGCACTATCTGGTGTCCGTGACATTATTTCGCGCTTTGTTCTAATAGATGCAAGAAAATGTGCTTTAGGTACGCTAGAAGGTATAAGAAATAAAAAAGGTCTACAAACCAAAGTAGTCCTATGAAACAACAATATATCAAAAAAATGAATAGTAGCAGTAGTAGAGGCCTCAGAAACATGTCAATCATCATTTGATCATGAACTTGGAGCATCAAGGCATCATAACAGAGAAGAGAGGAGAAGGTAATGTAGGGGCGACTGCTAATGATGCCAAGTTCCTCACAAATTCTTGATCATTAGCTCATATTCCATATAATGTATGGACTTAGACAATTTCATCATCGACAAAACAAAGGAGAGGAGAGGAGAGGGGAGATTTGGCAAAAAAAGCAATAGCTGCTTAACAAACATATAGAGGAAAAGGTGTAAAAAAAGTAGTTGCTGCTTCCCAAACATAGAGGATAGGAATTGACTGCTGCCACATGGTTGGAAGACCCCTGCAGATCAAAATCTGGTAACTTAGTAGTATAGGGAAGTGAGTAGAGTAGCAGCCAGCAACTAGGGAAGAGAGTAGAGTAGCAGCCAGCTAGTAGTAGTAGTTCAGTAGAGTAGAGTAGTTCAGTAGCAAGTAGAGTAGTAGTAGTTCAGTAGCAAGTAGAGTAGTAGTAGTTCAGTAGAGTAGAGTTAGAAGACTGCAAAAGAGGTAGAGACATAGTAAAGGGTCAAAAAATGAGAGAGAAGAGTAAACAGAGTGAGGTAGAGACATAGCAGCAACAGTAGTTAAGTAGAGTCAACAGATTCAGTAAGTAGTGGGCAAGCAAGCACAGCAAGCAGCCACCACCTTAGGCATTTTAAATTTGCAAAGAGTAGAAAAATGAGAGAAGAACAGCAGGAACAGCACTTAGTAGTACAGAGTAGAGAGAAGAGCAGCAGGAATAGCAAGCAGCTAGTAGGAGTAGGAGTAGCTAGCAGTAGCAAGTAGAGTAGTAGTAGGTCAGTAGAGTAGAGTAGTAGTAGCAGTTTAGTAGAGTAGTAATAAATAAATAAATAAAGCTTAGGCAAGTGAAATCAACTAATAAATAAATAAAACTACTTGCAACCTAAAAAGATGACCAAAATTTCTAGAAATATCGAAGCAGCCTCTACAACCCACAAAACCCCTTTCCTAAAAGGTGAAGTAAAAGAATCTGGGTAACAGAACATATTAGGATTATTTGTCCTATATTATTCATCTAGGAAACTTAATGATAGACAACAAGTAAATGGGAATGCTAGCTAAACAAGCTTTAATGAGGGTCAGCTTTCCTGCATAAGACAGTAACCTACCCTTCATCAAGAAATAACCAGAAAGCACATGAATACACAGGTGCAATTGAATATGAGAAAAAAACTATCACTCATCCATACAAGAGAGTTCTCTAAGCTGCCATCAAACATATACAGTAATTGAATATGAGAAAAAAACTATCACTCATCCATACAGCTAAGTTTACAATATAGATGGCAAAAGAATCCTAATGACATGTGTCTAGGAACCAGTGCCACCTTATTGAAGATAGGTCTAATGGCACTGCAATATGTCTATCAACAAACATTTAACAAAACATTAGCCAAAGTCATCACAGGCATATCAGTTATACTCACTCTAAGTGCTGAGGACCTACTAAACCTAACAATCTAAGCAATTCGAATCCTAGTCAAATCGGGAATGAGACTCATAAACACTCATGGACAGTTAAAATAAATGGTGTAACATGCATTCAACATTAGCTCCCCACCGCATGAACATGAAACCACAGATATACTAGATAGCAGATGCACTAATCACCTAATCAAATGACCTAGCCAGAAGCAGCACGTGCTTTGGCTAGAAGGGTCAGATGCCCTCCCTTCGCCCAAACATCCATTTTAATCCCATAAAGCCCGCAAGCAGTTTAGAGCATTTGAGAAGAAAATATAAAGCATACCAAATCTAGTGCCATCAATCTTAGTATAATATGTTACTTATAGACTAAGTAGCTATACAATATGTTACTCATCCTAAAGCTAACAGGTCCACATGTCGAGAAGACAGTGGTGACACATATAAAGATTTGCGTCAAACTTAGAATCCCAAATTTTGTCGCCCTATCAGGTTTTTTTTGAGCCACAAAAAACATGCCACATCGGCTAAATCAAATCCAGCAAAGCTCTCGACCAACGACCAACAGCAAGATAAATAAAACCCTAGATAGAACCAACACACAATTCATCTAAATGCAACTCCCAGCAAAGGATTCAAGCTATTGTCACCAAACGCTCCCTGCAGGAATCCATCCTATCATCCCAGCAATTGACACCCTATCCTCATTCCGCAATCAATTTGACCAAAATCCTACGGCAACGGGCAGCATCGAAATCTATCCAGTAGAAGCAGGAGCATATTGGCATAGGTGTTTAGAAGATGGTGGCGAGCCAGAGTGGCGGGCGATGAGGTCGTCAAAGGGGTCCTGACGGCCGGTGGCCTGGCGAGTTGAAGCGGTCGAAGGTCCAGAAGCCGTAGGGGCATGGCCGCGCTCACCCGCCGTCGAGGAGCTCGCCCGTCGCAGGGGCGGAGCCCACCCACCGGGGAAGACGGAGATGGAGCCGCGTGACCTTGGAGGGGGAGCACGGGTGCGAAGATGGGGCGCGCTGCTGCGCCGCCGGCCGGGTGCGCCGCGGCACCTCAAGGTCGGAAACCCTAGGGCAGGAAGCAGGCGTGTGGGTGCGGGGAGGGGGCGCGGGTGCGGGGAGGGGGCACGCGGGTGCGAAGATGGGGCACGCGGGTGCGGGGAGGGGGTGCGGGCGTCGGGACAGGTCCGGGAGGCGGCGTCAGGGCAGCCTGACGGCGTCGGAGGAAGAAGAGGCGCCAACAGGCTAACACCCGTGCGCCCTTGTACTTATACCCAGGACGATTTCTAGGGGCGGTTCCTGATCTAGCCACCCCTACAAATGAATTTGTAGGGGCGGTTCCAGATCCAGCCGCCCCTACAAATGCATTTGTAGGGGCGGTTTCTGATCCAACTGCCCCTACAAATATTTTCTATTTTTTAAATTATTAATTCTGTATTTTTTATATCATAAAAACACAAAGTAATATAAAAACAATTATGTATATGCACAAATATAATATTTTGTATTATTATATATGAAGAAATATATATATATAAATAATTGTATTCAAAACAATATAGAAAATAAAAAAACCAAAAATTAAAAATTTGAATTTTAAAACTTCAACTACAATTTTATGACATTAAATGAAATAAAAAGAAAATGTTGTAAACATAAAAGTTGTATAACTCATCAACATGTACAACTTTTATTTTGGTCATCTTGTCATGTGACTTTGTTTGAATGATTCAAATTTTAAAATTCAAACAATTTCAACTTGAAACAATATTTTGAAAGAGTAAATGATTTTAGATGAAAAACTCTTGAATACCAAAGTTGTAGAACTCATCAATATGTACAACTTTTATTTTGATCATATTTTATTTGACCAAATTTGAACAGTTGAAATTTTGAATTTCAATAAATGGTAACTTCAAACAAGATTTTGAAACCTTAAATGATTTCAACAATAAAAGTCGTGAACATAAAAGTTGTTGAACTCATCACTATCTACAACTTTTATTGGTCACTTCTTCATGTGACAAAGTATTAGTAAACATTGTTCATAAATTCACATATGACTCATAGTTTCATGAACTATACGAGAACCATGTTGATTTGTGAATAATGTTTACTATCACTTTGTCAGATGAAGAAATGATCAAAATAAAAGTTGTTGATCTTGATGATTTATACAACTTTGGTATTTATCACTTTTTCAGTAGAAATCATTTAATGGTTGAAAATCTCGTTCGAACTTGTTATTTTTTTTAAATTTGAAATTTTGAAGTACTCAAACTTTGTTAAATGAAAAGAATGACCAAATCAACACACTAACTTGATAGGGCAAGATTTTAGAAAATTTTAGGAAAAAATCATCACATTTGGAGTTAGTATGAGGGAGAAAGACTAGTTACAAATTTTACCCAGAGATTAAAAAGAAAAATCACAACTGTTCATGATGATCAATGATGAACAAGTGTGATTTCTCTTTTTAATCTGTGGCTAAAACTTGTAACTAGTTTTTCTCCCTCATACTAACTCCAAATGTGATGGTTTTTTTCCTAAATTTTTCTAAAATCATACTCTATCATTTTAGTCTAGTCATCTATTTTTGTCACTAATTTGAATAATTCAAATTTTAAATTTCAGAAAATGACAGCTTCAAATCTGATTTTCAAACACTAAATGATTTCAGCTGTAAAGGTGATGAATATAAAAGTTGTATAACTCGTCAAGATCTCCTACTTTTATTTTGGTCATTTCTTCATTTTATGAAGTGTTAAGTGATTTCATAAAGTTTTAGTAGTAATGGAGTGGATGTTCAAATAGAGTCATCTGGATGTTGCAATGGGTAGTCTTAGACACATCCATAAATGTAGTCTCACATACATACAAAAATATGTAGTCCTACACACATACATAAATATATAGTCTCACATGCATGCATAAATGAAGTATTACAAACACATATTTACACAAACACTCCACGTTCAACAACTAGCTAGCCCGTTATAACGACTTTCCCCTTGACACCTTTTCGTTCCCATGGCAATATGTCTTTGGGGAGGTTCTTTTCCACAACACTTATCTTCTTAGGAAAGTCTGTGAATAGCAGCATCTCATCATAGTTATTGTAAGCTTCAACATCGTCCACGCCACCAACTCCAATAATGTGTTGTTTCCCGGAGGCAACCACGTGCTTTGTCTTTTTCTTCGGGGGAGGTTACTTTGTGGGTTAGACATATAGAAAACTTGTGCGACACGTGAAGCGAACACCCAAGGGTCATCTTGGTAGCCTAGATTCTCGAGGTCCAGGACTCTCAATCTGATCTCGTTTAGTTGGTGTTGTTTGATCCAGCGGCATCAAAACAGGGCCACTGTTATATCCTTTCCATAGTCAAGTTCTCATATCTCTTCAATGATACCAAAGTATTGGATCTTTCGCCCCAATCCATCGAGAGCCTCTATTCCAACGGCGTTGTTTTGGTTCACATATTTACTATCCTTTGCGTGGGTATAGTACGTATACCCATTGATGTCATAAGCATTCCAAGATGTCACTTATCTTGATGGCCCCTCCGCCAACCTACTGATAGTAATAGAGTCTATGGTTTTTCCAGGCGGTATGTTTTGGTCCTTCAACCATGTAGTTAGTCATTGCTTGTGTTGTTTCATGACCCAATCATCCGAACGGCCATTTCTCTCTGCCATAATGATAGCCAAGTGTTTATCAATGTACGGTTGCATCAGTTGTGTACTCTGTAAGACACTGTAATGCACCTGACTCACCTCTTTGTAATCAAGGTCGATGAACACTTTTCTACCACTGGTGCCCTTCCCAGCCAGCCTACCCTTGTGATGAGAATCGAGTTTACCAATCCCTTTCTATACTTTTAGGTACTCTTGACAGCACTCGATGATTTCTTCAGTACTATAACCCTCTATCATAGAGCTCTCTGGGTATGCTCGATTATGCACGTATCGACTTAGAACCGACATGAACCGCTCGTAGGACCACATTTCATGCAAGTAGCAAGGGCCCAGCTGATGAGGACATGACACCCATGCATATGACCATGTTTGGCACATGGTATGGAGGGGTAGGAGGCCAGCAAGGGTGTCCTAGTCAAGAAGGAGGTCCGAGGCTAATTCGGTTCGAGTCCCCGAGGTGGTGGCCCAAAGCAACTCAAGTTTGAGTCTGCCTCGGCCTCCAGGACCAGTCTGCCTTAAACAGGTCACCTAGGATGCATCCAGACTCCATTTTCGATGATCCACATATGGTTGGAAAGTTAATTTGATAAGGAAGCCAATCCACATGGTTTCACATCAAAAGACCTTCGGAATCAATAGGAATCATCAAAACAAATCAGCGTCCAGAATCTGTCAGGGTGCTGCGACACCAGTCTCTTGGTCCGTTGGACCGTGTATCATGTTTGGGCCCATTAGGGGGCACGTCCAGGGGGGTGATGCCTAAGACTGTATAAATAGCAGCCAGTCGCTCTCCTTAGGGTTTGGGTTTTGTTCAGTTCTTGATTTCCTTCATGAAACAGACATCGTTTTGCTGCAACTGTGCCGCCAAGGCTGCTTGCTGTGAACCAGGGTCCCAGTTCTTGATCTTGTTCACCTGTGGTGATTAGTCCTTTCGAATAAAGACTTGAACTCCTTCTTATTTTCATAAGCCTCATATTTATTTGCAATTTCAGATTGCGTTCATCCCAGTTCTTGCTTGTGTTCTCGATTCGCTTGCAGGAAAGCCTTCTCGGCGAGGTCAATCGCATTCACGTGGTTGATAACCAATGGAGCAGTGGTGTAATGGTTGTGGGGGTCCTGAATCAATCTTGGTTCTAAGCCTAGATCGTGAACGTCGAGTCTCCACCAATCGACGCTATCATACCTTTCAGGAAGATCAGGGCCTAGTCTACATCACCAGCGCCTGTATCTGATGAACCATGTGAATCATGAGATGTGGCATTATATCAAAAAAAGTAGGAGGTAAACACATCTCCAGTTGGTTTTGTGTCTCCACCACAAATTCATGTAGGTCACTCAACTCTTGCTTGCCAATCGTCTTTTGTGAGATCTTTGAAAAGAAGTAGCACATGCGGGTGATGGCCATTTTCAAGAACTCTGGCTTTATAGCCCTGATTTCAATAGGTAGAAACACTATTAGCATCACATGGCAATCGTGAGCCTTGCAGTGTGTTATTGACAAGTCCTTCATCGACACTAGCTTCTTCACATTTGCTAAAAACCCAGTCAGGACTTTGATCCCCCTAAGGAAAGTGCATATAGCTCTCTTCTTGTCTGGTGTTAGGTTGAAGTACGCCATGGGCAGAGTGTATTTTCCATTAGCCTCAGGTACCGAGTGAAGTTGTGGCATCACGTTTAGCTGCACCATGTCTTTCCGTGCTTTTAGACCATCCTTTGACTTGCCTATGTCCATCAAGGTAGCAATGAGACTCTCAAAGACATTCTTCTGCACGTGCATAGCATCAATGGCATGGGGGACCTCCAAGTCTAGCCAATAAGGTAGATACTAAAAGAAGATCGATTGTTTCTTGAAAGGTACGCCTTCGACAGGAGGTGTGCTTCTATCTCTGTTCGTCCCATCCGGATTCTTCTTTCCATAGACGACGCGTATGTTTTTCACCATTATGTACATGTGTTCTCCAGTTATGACTGTCTCTCTAGAGGGGGTTCAATCTCCGAAGCATTGTCATAAAATCTAAAGAACAATTTGCTACGGTACTTGTGACTTGTCTTTAAGAAGCGTCGGTTCCTTAGGTAAACTATCTTCTTGGATGTATCCAGGTACACCCATGTAGTACCATCCAAGCAAACCAAGCATCCCATCTATCCTTTGATCTATCCAGACTAAAGCAAACAGCATGGGGTAATCATTGGTAGTAACAAATATTATTGCTCTACATATGAAGTCCTCCTTTCGGAACAGCATCATACATCTGCTCCCCATGCCTCCATAGCCTCTCCATTTCTTGCATCAAAGGCTCGAGGAACACGTCTATATCAATGCCTAGTTGTTTAGGGCCAGAAATAAGAATAGTGAGGAGAAGGTACTTTCTCTTCTGACACAACCATGTTGGGATGTTGTACATGGTCAAGATCACTGGCCATGTTGTCGGGTACCATAAAAGGGGTCCCCTAAGCGAGAACCGAAAAAATCGCTTAGACCCTATCAAAATCAAAGCCAAGAGACAACTACCGGCTAACCTCCGCCTTGCTCGAGGCCTCGCACGAAAGGCCTCGGACAGGGAGCCGATTCTCTGTCTCAGCTCGAGGCCTTGCACCTAAGGCCTCGGACGGGGAACCGATTCTCCGTCTCGCTCAAGGCCTCGCACGAAAGGCCTCGGATGGGGAACCGATCCTCTAGTCTCGCTCGAGGCCCCACACAGTAAAGCCTCAGGACAAGGTGCCGATTCTTCGCCTCGCTCGAGGCTGGCTCAGCAACAACTCCATCGCGTCCGCCTCGACCGATCTACCTGACAGAACGTCACGTCCAACTAATGCGACCAACCACTCCCTGCGATGTCAGTCGGACGATGGCTCGACACAGCAGAGCGACTAATGAAATGGGAGTCGCATCAACACCATGCCGTCCAGGATGGGACGGGGCAGGGGTTACCGGTCGCTATGCTTAGTACTGTGCCCACAACTGATGCCCTGTGCTGCACTGTGCTACCTAACCCCTGCTCCAAGAACAACATGGCATGGGGAATCAAGTTCGAGTCACTGTAGCCTTAGAATCAGTGTATAGGACCAACTGCTCCCTCTGAGCCTCGGCAATCCACTTCAGGGTCATTAGCAGCCTTGGGATTCACGCCCGCCGAGCCCCCACGAATGGCTTGGCCTTGGCACCAACTGAGCCTTGGCTCTTTACGCCGTCGACACACAGCGACCGGCACGTCGTCCGCCATGCACTGCGTCAAGCTATCACTAGAGCTCCCACATCGCACAGGATTGGGCGTGACCGGCGCGTCGCTCCAGTGCATCAAGAATAAAGACTGCTCCGTCGACCATGCTGCCATAGTGTTAAGCTACAGGACTCAGGACACGCAACCTCCGCTCACAAGACGCCACGTAGCGAACACATGTACCACCCCTATCCCCCCTTCAACTATAAAAGAGGGAGACCGGGGCCATTTCTAGGGATGCTCACGGACACACGCACTCAAGCATAGATGAACTCACGAGATATATGAACACACACAGTGCTCTAGTCACTCATTCTCCCTCGCTGCCTTGAGATCAACGTCTCAAGCAACTCACGCCACTACGTAGAGACCTAGGACTAGTTCCCTCTCTCGCCCTGCTTGTAAACCCCTACTACAAGTACCTCGGTGCAAGGAATACAAGATCAATCTTTCAGACTAGACATAGGGCACCTATTGCTTGAACCAGTATAACCTTGTGTCTCTTTGCATCACCATCCGGGATTAGGAACATGCAGTACAAATTTACTAGTTGGTTGAGGGCTCACCGGTCCAAAACACCAACAGTTGGCGCACCAGGTAGGGGCTCTATTGCGTGTCATCTTCGTCATCCTGACAAGTTTCGGATGGCAGACCCCATGCGACCACTGCATCACGGCACGATAATCTAGTTCAGGAGCCTAGATTTCATGTCTCTAGAACATGAGTACGATATGGTACTCCTCTCACCTAGAGTCCCACCAACCGTCAATGACGTCATGCCCCAGTAGCATAGGCACAGGCGGCGCCCAGGCCGCCTCTCTCATCGCGCTCGCTAGGCACTGGCATGGGCGGGACCACCCTGACACCGCGCAAGCTCAGGGCTACGCGCCACGCTCCTGCTGGTATCCCATGCCCAGCGGTTGGCACAAGGTCCCTGGTTGGGGACATGTCTAGCCTGAGCCTAGGACAAGGGAAAGACGCCGGTGGTGTGCAGCGATGGCCCCATCATCAAGCTCTGCCCTGCCACCTCCTGAGGAGTCCACTCCGACGGAGCGAAACCTAGCGATGGCACCATCCCCGTACCCCTTCGGGTTGCATAATGCTGCCGCCTATGCTTCCGCCTACGCTTCCGCTCACGCGGAGCCCTTAGGACGCCACCAACGCTTCGCCCTTGACCTCGATGCCATGACCTCGATCCACACCCACGCTAACTCCTTGGAGGAGGACGAGGCATGGGCCGAAGCGGACTTCTCTGGGCTCCGTGACCCTGAAGCCATGCGCCGCTTCCTAGCCGCGAGCGACTACTGCTTCGGCTACTCCGACTCTGATGACAAAGGCACTTACGACCCCACTCATGAGTGCTTCCACATCAGGCTCGGGATGCCGAGCACGGGCGATGAGGACGAAGGGACAGGTTCTCGCTCCTCGCACCCCACAGGGGCGAGCGGCGCTGCACCTCCACGCAACGAGCTCCCGGCGGCACGGAACGAGAACCTTGCCCCCGAGGAACATCGACGCCTTGACTTGGAGCAGCTCCATGAGCTTCAGGCCGAGGTCAAACAAGACTGATTCCTTCTGTAGCAGCTCCGAGTCACTCTCGAGTGAGAGCAGCGGGGTCGCGGTGATGGTGGAGCAGCCCCGCGGAGGGCTCGCGACATCAACCACCGCATCAACAGCGACGTAGGGGGCGAGCAACCCCCTATCTTCAATCGCGCTAGCCAGAACGTCACGGCAGTGGCGATGCTACTCCAGACTATACCCGAGCCCTCTACCACGGAGGGGCGACTGGCCCACGGCGAGCTCTGAGACCTCCTCGAGACCGCCGCGATACAGTAGGCCGAAAGCCCCGCCTCTAGACGGCGCGGAGGCACCTTAGAACTACCCGCGGCAATGCCTCGGTAGGGTAGAGAGGCCTCGGTCCGTCCCAAGCCTGCTTGGGCACCAATGGCCAACAGGGCCCTCTCGGTGCACGATCGCCTTGGCGGCTGATGCGAGGCACAAGGCGACCACGATGTGGTCGGCAGGCGACGACGCCACAACAACTGAGGGGCGCACCCAAGGCTACCAACCGCAATGAGGCAGTCGCTACTGACAGCGAGGAGGACCATAGTCCTTCCCCTAGGGCCACCTAGTCCTCGAGTCTTTAGCAGGGCCATCCACGGTGGCTCAATTCCTGGCCCGGTTTCACCAACCGGCAAACCTCACAAAGTACAGTAGCGAGACCAACCCCAAACTTTGGCTGGCCGATTACTGCATGGCTTGTCAGCTAGGCGGTGTGGACGATGACCTGCTCATCATCCGCAACCTCCCATTTTTCCTGTCAGACTCGGCGCGAGCCTAGCTTGAACACCTCCCTCCCTCACAGATCCACAACTAGCGCAACTTGGTAAGGGTCTTTCTTGGGAATTTCCAGGGCACATACATGTGCCCCAGGAACTCCTGGGACCTCAAGAGTTGTCGCCAGGGGCCAGACGAGTCTCTCTAAGACTTCACCCGACGCTTCTCTAAGCAATGCACCGAGTTGCCTAGCATCGGTGACTCAGAAATTGTCCAGGCTTTCCTCTCTGGCACCACTTGCCGAGACCTAGTCCGAGAGTTAGGCCAAAACGTTCTGACCTCGGTGGTCGTGCTCCTCAACATCACCACCAAATTCGCCTCGGGCGAAGAGGCCATCGGGGCCATCTTCCCCAACAACGACGCCAAGGGGAAACAGAGGGATGAGGCCCCCATGGTCTCGGCTCCCCACCTCCCCAAGAAAAAGAAAAAGGGCCTGCTAGGGGAAGCAATAGGTCCTCGAGGCCGGCCTAGTCGCGGCCGCAGAGCGCAAGAATCCCTGAGGCCCCATAGGCCCTGGGCTCTTCGACGATATGCTTAAGAAACCCTGCCCTTACCACCAGGGCCCGGTGAAGCACACCCTCGAGGAGTGCACCATGCTCCGGCGCTACTATGCTAGGCTCGGACCCCCCACCGACGAGGCCAAGAGGAGGGACGCCAGCGATAGGGACGACGACAAGGACGACGGGTTCCGTGAGGTGCACAACGCTTTCATGATCTTCGGCGGGCCTTCTGCGTGCCTCATAGCGCGCCAGCGAAAGAGGGAACACCGGGAGGTCTTCTCGGTTAAGGTGGCCACTCCCCAATACCTCAACTAGTCTTAGGAGGCGATCACCTTTGATCGGGATGACCACCCTGATCATGTCTCAAATCCCGGGCAGTACCCACTCATTGTCGACCCGATCATCGGCAACACCCGGCTCACCAAGGTGTTGATGGACGGAGGCAGCGGCCTCAACATCCTCTATGCCAACACCCTGGAGCTCCTGGAGCTCAACCAGTCATAGCTCCGGGGTGATGCAGCGCCTTTCCACGACATCGTGTCGGGGAAACGCACGCGACCCCTCGGGCGCATCGACCTGGCCATCTGTTTCGACACTCCCTCCAACTACTGCAAGGAAGTCCTCACCTTCGAGGTGGTTGGGTTCAAGGGAACGTACCACGCCATCCTAGGGCGCCCATGCTACACCAAGTTCATGGCGGTCCCCAACTACACCTACCTCAAGCTCAAGATGCCAGGGTCCCAACGGCGTCATCACGGTCGAGTCCACATACGAGCATGCATATGACTAGTGATGTCGAATACATCGAGTACGCCGAGGCTCTCGTGGAAGCCGAGACCCTCATCATCAACCTCGACCGGCTTGGTAGTGAGGGGCCTGACTCCAAGCGTCGCGCTGGGACTTTCGAGCCCACGGAAGCCGTCAAGCTCGTCCCGGTCAACCCCACCTGCCCCGACGATCAGGCGCTGAGGATCAGTGCCACCCTCGACATCAAATAGGAAGTCGTGCTCGTTGACTTTCTTTGCGCGAATGCCGATCTATTCGCGTGGAGTCCCTCGAACATGCCTGGGCATACTGAGGGAGGTCGTCGAGCATGCCTTGGACATCCGGGCCGGTTCCAGACCAGCGAAGCAGCGCCTGCGCCGATTCGACGAGGAAAAGCAGCAGGGCCATCGGCAAGGAGGTGCAGAAGCTTTTGGCGGCCAGACTTCATCAAGGAAGTGTCCCATCTGGAGTGGTTAGCTAATCCTGTATTAGTTAAGAAGAAAAGTGGGAAGTGGAGAATGTGTGTAGACTACACTGGTCTAAATAAGGCATGTCCAAAAGTCCCTTTCCCATACCTCGAATTGACCAAATCGTTGACTCCACTACGGGATGCGAAACTCTATCCTTCCTTGATGCGTATTCCGGTTACCATCAAATCAAGATGAAAGAGTCCGACCAGCTCGCAACTTCTTTCATCACCCCATTCGGCATGTACTGCTACGTGACTATGTTGTTCGGCCTTAGAAACTGTAGGGGCCACATATAAGCGGTGCATGACCCTAGGTCTTTGGCGAGCACATCGGGCGAACCGTCGAGGCCTATGTGGACTGACATCGTGGTCAAGTCCAGGAAGGCCAATGATCTTGTCAATGACTTGAAGATAGCCTTCAAATGCCTCAAAGAGAAGGGCATCAAGCTCAACCCTGAGAAGTGTGTCTTCGGGGTTCCCCGAGGCATGCTCTTGGGGTTCATAGTCTCGGAATGCGGCATCGAGGCCAACCCGGAGAAGGTCTCGGTCGTGACCAACATGGGACCAATTCGAGGCCTCAAGGGAATACATAGGGTTATGGGATGCCTTGCAGCCCTGAGCCGCTTCATCTCACACCTTGGTGAAAAAGGCTTGCCTCTGTACCGCCTCTTGAGGAAATCGAAACGCTTTTCTTAGACCCCTGAGGCCGAAGAAGCCCTCGTCAAGCTCAAGGCGCTGCTTGCCAGTCCTCCTGACCTGATACTGCCAGCCGAAGGTGAAGCCCTCTTACTCTACATCGCCGCAACGACCCAAGTGGTCAGCGCGGCCATAGTAGTTGAGAGGCAGGAAGAGGGGCGTGCCTTACCCATCCAATGACATGTTTACTTCATCAGCGAAGTGCTCTTCGAGACCAAGACACGCTACCCCCACATCTAGAAAACTAATCTACGCCATAGTCTTGGCTCGATGCAAGCTACGTCACTACTTCGAGTCCCACCCAGTGACCGTGGTGTTGTCTTTCCCCCTTGGAGAGATAATCCATAACCGGGAGGCCTCGGGTAGGATAGCCAAGTGGGCCATCGAACTCATGGGGGAAGCCCTATCTTTTGCGCCTTGGAAAGAAATTAAATCTTAGGTCTTGGCTAATTTTGTGGCTGAGTGGACCGACACCCAACTGTCACCTGCTCAAGTCTAGGCGGAATGCTAGACCATGTACTTCAACGGGTCCCTGATGAAGACCGGGGCAGGCGCAGGTCTGCTCTTCATCTCACCCCTCAGAGTGCATATGCGCTACATGATTTGGCTCCACTTCGCTGCCTCTAACAACGTAGCCGAGTACGAAGCCCTTGTCAATGGCTTGCAGATTGCCATCGAACTTGGAGTATGGCGTCTTGACGTACGGGGCAATTCGCAGCTCATCGTTGACCAAGTGATGAAGGAGTCAAACTTTCATGACCCCAAAATGGAGGCGTACTACAATTTGGTACGTCACCTAGAAGACAAGTTTGATGGTCTCGAACTCAACCACATCGCACGAAAATTCAACAAGGTCGTGGACTGAACTGGCAAAGATGGCGTCGGCACAGGCCCTGGTCCCCTCGAACATCTTCGCCAGAGACCTCCACAAGCCTTCCATCGACTATGTCTCGGTGATAGAAGAGGGCCCACCGGTCAGGCCCACCATAGGGCCTGAGGCCCCCTCTATCACCGAGACCCCTTCGGCCGAGCCCGAAGGTCACGGAAGTCAACGCAGAGCCTCCCGAGGCCAACTAGGACATGGACTAGCGAGTCCTGTTCCATGATTGCCTCGTTTGGGGAGAGCTTCCCACAGACGGGACCTAAAGCCCGATGGCTTGCACGATGAGCCAAAACTTATGTCCTCAGCAACGGCGAATTGTACAGGCGAAGCCCATATGGCGTCCTCCAACGATGCATCACCACCGAGGCAGGCCAAGCCCTACTTTGGGACTTGCACGTGGGAGCCTACGGGCACCATGCAGCGCCTCAGACGCTCATCGGAAACTGCCTTCCGCCTAAGGATTCTACTGGCCAACGGTAGTTGCTGACGCCACCAAGCTCAGTACGCTCCTACAAGGGGTGCCAGTACTATGCGCGGCAGACGCACCTCCCGGCCCAAGCCCTCCAAACCATCCCCATTACATGGCCATTCGCCTGTATGGGGGCTCAACATGGTTGGGCCTCTGTAGAAGGCCCCTAGGAGGCTACACCCATCTGCTGGTGGTGCATCGATAAGTTCTCCAAGTGGATCGAGGCTCAGTCCGATCAATTGAATCAAATCTGAGCAAGCGGTGTTGTTCTTCACTGATATCATCCACAGGTTAGGGGTTTCGAACACCATCATCACCGACAATGGGACGCAGTTCACCGGCCACAAGTTCCTGACATTCCGCGACGACCACCACATCCATGTGGCCTAGTCGGCCATAGGACACCCTAGGATGAACTGGCCAAGTAGAACGTGCCAACGGCATGATCCTATAGGGCCTCAAGCCGAGAATATACAACCGGTTGAAGAAATTTGGCAAGAAATGGCTTGCTAAACTCCCATCGGTCATCTGGAGCCTGAGGAACACCCCGAGCCAAGCCACGGGGTTCACACCGTTCTTCCTGGTCTATGGAGCCAAGGCCATCCTCCCCACTGACTTGGAGTACGGTTCCCCGATGCTACAGGCCTACAACGAGCAAAGCAACCGCACCGCCCACGAAGACGCCCTCTGACCAACTGGAGGAAGCCCGAGATGTTGCGCTGCTACATTCGGCCAAGTACCAGCAAGCCCTATGACTGCTATCAAGCCCAGCGCATTCGAAGCCAAGACTTGAAGGTGGGCGACCTGGTGCTGAGACTTGAGGCAGAGCAACAAGGGCCGCCACAAGCTGACCCCGCCATGGGATGGACCGTACATCGTCGCCCAAGTGCTAAAGCCCGGGACCTACAAGCTAGCCAACTGAGAAGGGCAAAATCCTCACCAACGCTTGGAACATAGAACAGCTACGTCGCTTTTACCCTTAAATTTCCAAGCATTGTATACATTGTTTCTCGAAATACAATAAAGAAGTGTTCTTTAGTTGTTCTAATTTTTTGAGAAACCCTCCGAGCCCATCGTGGGCCTCATCATTACGATAACGCCATAAGGGAGACTTGGCTCTACCTCTACACAGGTGCCCACTGCGGGACTCAAACAAGACATAGCTCTGCCTCTACAAAACCGAGCCTCCCTCGGGGGCTAGAAGGGGGGACCCCCCCTAAGTCCCACGCACCATTTTTTAGTCATTTTTCAAAAAATTTCTATGCCAAACTCTCTAGCGTGCTCTGACAAATCGATTGTAAAAAACCTATGGACCGAAAGACTGTCTGAAGGGCAAAAGGTCGGCCGAGTCGTTAGACGGCCTACGCCTCCGGGCTACGGCACTCCCTCACCGCCTTTTGCCCGAGGGGTAGCTTAGGCTCCGAGGAAGTTTTTTGCAAGAGAGATGTTCAGAGACGAGATAGAGGGCAGAGGCTCGGAAATACAATAAAAACGATTAAGAAGCATAGACACGTAAGTACTTTAAAAAAGGCCTCGACGGCCACAAGCGTCACGGTACGATAATACCCTAATCTGTTTACATGGCCCCTTTGGCCCAGGTCAAGGCTCAAGGTCTCCAGCGTCGGCAGATGGTGTGGGAGGAACCACCTCCTCTTCGAATAGCTTGGCCAACGCCATGCCAGGGCCCTCAGCCACCTCCATCAGCTTCGTGACCTCCTCATCGGCCTCCTCGTCATCATTGGCCAGGACGTAGCCATCGCTGATGGCCTTGAGGTCGACGCCAGCGTAGTGTGAGGCGATGACAGCTAGGGCACGCTTGACACCTATGTGCAGCGCCCCTCAGAGTCGCTCACGCACTTGGCCGCTCAACGTGATCAAGCGGCTCCCAAGGGAGCTGCACGACTAGACCCCCTCAACCTCCAGGGCCTCGCAGGCAGTACGGGCGGTGCTCCATAGCACGTTGTGCTCCCTGATCTCAGCCTCGAGCACCGCCTGCACCGTGATGGAAGCCTCAGCTGCCCGAGAAGCCTCCTTCTCCAACCCTGCGCTGAGACAAGCAGGATGGGTTAAGCGCGAAAGAAAATAAGCCAAATAAGGCCAAAGGACTACGGGACTCACCCTCGGCTTTCTCTTTCCAGCGATGGACCTCGACCTGAGAGGCCTTAGCTTTCTCTTTCCAGCACTAGACCTCGACCCGAAAGGCCTCGGCCGCCCTGGAAGCCTCTTTCTCCAGCTCTGCATCACACCAGGGAGTTAGGGGTCGAACACAAGAAAAACAAATAAAACAAGGGGAACAGGACTCACCCTCGACCTTTCCCTTCTAAACCATAGCCTCGGTCCGGTAGGCCTCGGCCACCTTGAGGGCCTCTACTAGGGCGCCTTTTGTCAGCAGGTGCGCACCCTGCTCTGCCCCCAGCTGCCCAGCAAGGGCCTTGGCAGAGGCCATCGCTTCTTCAGCCCGAGACCTGAAGGTGTCCGATCGCCGGCCACCTGGGTCAGCTCCTCCTCTAGCTCCTTGATCCGCACCACCAAAGGGGCGGCCTGCTCCCGAGCCGTGCCTGCCTCGGCCATCATGTCGGCACAGCGAAGGCGGAGGTCCTCCACCTCCGTGCTCCATGCCGACAGAAGCTCATTGGCGTTGGCGAGCAAGTCCTTCTACTGCCGGAGCTAGTCCCTAGACGTCCCTCTCCCATCGGAGGAACAACGACTTCCCGAGGGACCAGGCCTCGAGCTCCTAGATAGGTAGAACGGACGTCAAGCACTGCAAGAAAACTCAGAAAAGGACGACACCGCACGAGAAAAGAAGATGTGTACCTGGGCAACGCCAGGCAGATCGTCAGCCATGACGGACAGCGCTGTCCATAGCGACCACTCCACCAGCTGGCGGTATTGTTCAAAAGTGCTCCAGCGCCCCCCCCCCCCCCTCGGCCATGTCCTCAAGGGCGAACAGAGGCTCCCCCTCAGGGTCGTCCCGGCTCTGCCACAAGACATGCGGGTGATCCCACCCATAGGGCTCGAGTCATACCCGCACGAGGGCTGAGCTTCCCTCGCTAGAGGTCCGAGCTGGCTGCTCCATGGTGCTGGCCGCCTCGACATCCTCCTTCCCCCGGGAAGTATCGTTGGAGGAGATCGAATGGACCTCCACTTCCCGGGCGCTCTCCCACGACGGCGGTGGGCCTAGGACCGGGGGCAGTGTTGAAGCTTGCCCCACCTCCATCTCTGCTTCCTAGGCCGCTGGCTTCGCTGTGCTCACGCCGGCCTCCACCACCCCGGCCTCGGTGGTCCCGGGGGCTCCGGCCTCGGCCACCTCGGCCTCGGTAGGTCCCGAGGGCTCCAACCCCCGCCACCTCGGCCTCAGTGGTCCTGGGGGCTCCGGCCTCTGCCACCTCGGCCTCAGAAATTCGGGGGGCCTCGGCCTCGCCCCCGGTGGCCTCGGCGACTAAGGGCGCCTCAACCCCATCTGACTCATGGGCCTCAGCCTCGCGGGGCATAGGCGCTTCCTACCCCGCCTGCATCGGGGCCGCCTCGGTAGCCTCTCCCTGGACGACCAGCTCCTTCGGGCTAGCCCTCGCCGACGTCGCGCCACGTTGTATGGCGGCTTGCACCTCCACCACCCACTGAGCGGTGGAGCTGGTGCTCACCTTGAGCGCCTTATGTGGTGCCAGGGCGGGCACTTCCGCCTGACGCTTTTGGCTGAAGGCAAAACACGACAAGGTCAGCATACGACCAAGGAACGAACAGGAGATGCTGCCAACTCTGCCGAAGAAACACTCACCTCGAACGGGGACACAACCGCTTTGGCACTGCGTCCCTCCTCTACAACGGTGGTGGCAGGTGGCGATGGCATGGCCTCCGTGTCCGCCGTTGCCGGTCGGCCCTCACCGGACTCCGGCGCCCCCTCGACCCTCTACGGGGGTAGTTATGTCGCCCCCCGCCACCGCCTGCTCCACCTCCACCGTCGAGCCCACCGGGCTGACGGCGTGCTTCCCTAACGCCCATGCCTCGGGCGTGTTGCCCTCAGCCTTGGGGCGGGCGATCGCCGGCCCCGAGGTGTCCTCTCCTCCTCCTCCCAAAAACGCCAGGCTGCTCGCCAACGCCCCGAGCGCCATCCCCCTGACGTTAGGGAGATGGTCCAGGGTGCCCCGCCTCACCTCGCTCTCATCGCCATTGCTCGAGGAAGACGACAACGATGGTGATGGAGATGACTCCACCGGGAGGCCATCGTGCCTCTGCTGCTGGCGACGCTTCTCCAGCTCTTCGCGCTCAAGGTTTTTCCTCTTGCGCTTTACCTCCTCATCATCCTTCTACTTCTTTTGCGCCTCCACGTGCGCCCGGTTCATTGCCCGCCGCTCTGCGTCCTCAGGAACGGGCGGCGGGGAGGCTCGCACATCCCTCATCCCCTACGGGAATGGCGAACACGAATAAGGGAACAAGAAATGGTGAGGAACGAGGAGGCCTTGGGGGCCGCAGCAGCGCATGACTTACTAGAGAAAGGTACCCCCGCATTGGGCGCATCGTGATCGGGGTTAGACCACCGCTCCTTAGCCGCCCCTCCACCATCTCTCTCACCCGACGTAGAATCTCCTCATCGGAGAGGGCGACGGTGGATATCTGGATGCCCTCGATCAGCTCGTCTGGTGTCATCTCGAACAGGCGCTGCCGTCGAGCCATTAGCGGCAGCACCCTCTGGCGGTGGAAGGCCGCCATGACACAGCCACCGTAAGGCCGTGGCTACGCAGCCTCTCTAGGCCCTCTAGGAGCGGCTGTAGCTTGGGCTGATCGACCAACGGGACACCGTACCTCCACTTCTCTGGCGGGCTCTCCACAACCCGCCCGGTGTAGGGGGGAAGTCCGCCGTCGTCGTTGTGGAGGTAGAACCAGCTAGTCTACCAGCGATGGTTGGACGACGTGAGCTAGGCCGGGATGTAGAGGTGCTGCTGGTCTTGGCGCACTTGGAGAGTGCAGCCGCCGGCCCTCAATGCCTTCCTCATACCTATCGTGCCTATCGGCTTGGTGGTATGCCCCACCCAGAAGAGGTGGAGCCACAGCTCCCAGTGGGGGGCAATGCCCAGGTTCCCCTCGCAGACGGTGTCGAAGATGGCCGCCTGCGCGATGGAGTTGGGGTTGAAGTTGTGGAGCTCCACACTATAGTAGTCGGGAGCGCCTGCATGAACCGGTCCACCGACAGGCCGAGACCGCGCTCGTGGAAGGACACGAAGCTCACGATGTAACCATCGCGTGGCCTCGGCTCTAGCTCACCTCCCGGAGCAATCCACTCTGGTCTATTGGGGTTAGTGACCGGGCGGAGGAGGCCATCGTTGACAAGTGACTGCAACATCTCCACGGACACGTCGGATGAACCCCAAGGGTCTACCTGAATGACAATGGTGCCACTGGCCATGAGTGCGGTGGAGTGTGCGGCTACGGTGGTAAGGCGAGCTCTCTCTCTCTCCCTCCTTCTCCCTTCTTTTCCCCGGCGCTCTCTGTTCTTAGCAATGGCTCGAAGATAGAAAAGGCAAATACAGGCAAGGTAAGGAGGAGGGGGGCGAGGCTCAGTCATGTATTTATGCAGGAAGGGGGCGAAAATGGACGGGCGATGAAACCGGGGAAATCTCCCTCAGATCTGGCGTAGTTAATCCGGATCCGATTAAACCGCCCATGCGACCACCTTTTCCTCATTAATCAGTGCGCACTATAACATCCCATCCATAGACCGCAGTGACTGGCAGGCACCATTTCGTCTACCTGAGAAACTGCCTCAAAAGGCGCACCTGCCGTTGTCAGCCGATGGGAGGGGAATATCTCCTACCCGATTCCTTTCAGATGAAGGAACTGGGCACCGAGCCCGTTACGGTCCAGGGGTTCGAAGGCTGGGCCCCTAAGGGTTTTGATAGCCACCCTAGGACAAACAAAGTCAGGGATGACTATGGGCTGAGCCCGTACATGGCCGAGGCCCAAGTAAGCAATTGCTTGGGATGCCCTAAGTCAGTGTCCGAGACTAGCAAGAAAGTCTCTAAATGGGATCCCACCATAGGGAGGCACCGAGCCCCTAGGGCCAATCGAACGGCCCTAGGACCCACTAGAGAAGCCCTCTGGTACTTTCGGAGTGCGTCTCCGGACCGCTAGCCGACCCCTATCGAATGGGGCACGGGCCTCCACTCGGACTTACTCGATAACAGCTCATCGGAAGTGTCACCGCTCGCGCCCACCGAGGGTAGCCTGGCATATTCCACCCCTCCTTCTGATTGAAAAAGGATGTGCGAGGGTCGCACAAAAAGCCAAGGGAACTCCTGATCGCCCTCTCGCTCCGTGTAGAGGCTTGGGGGCTCTTCCTACAACCTAGCCGAGACCCAGCGACCTAGGCTCGCACTCGAGGGCTCGGCAAACAACCCCTCCTTCCGAACGAAAAGGACGCGCAAGGGTCGCACAAAAAGCCAGGGGAACTCCTGATTGCCCTCTCGCTCCGTGCAAAGGCTCGAGGGCTCTTCCTACAACCAAGCCAAGACCCAGCGACCCGAATTCGCACTCATGGGCTTAGCAAATGCGATAAACCCCCTCGCACAACATGAGAAAAGCCCCTAGAAGAATAAATCCACTCCTCTAGGGCCTCGGGGGCTACACCCGGTAGGTGCGCTTGCGCGCACCCACCGAGGCCTCGAGTACGAAACACCATCCTGCCAGGAGCTGCCACGAGCCAAGTCTCGTCGAAACCTCAGGGAGAGCACTCACACTCTCCCCAAGGCTCAGGGGCTACTGTCGGGTACCATAAAAAGGGGTCCCCTAAGCGAGAACCAAAAAGATCGCTTAGACCCTTTCAAAATCAAAGCCAAGAGACAACTACCGGCGAACCTCCACCTCGCTCGAGGCCTCGCACGAAAGGCCTCGGACAGGGAGCCGATTCTCCGTCTCGCTCGAGGCCTCACACCCAAGGCCTTGGATGGGGAACTGATTCTCCGTCTCGCTCGAGGCCTCACACGACAGGCCTCAGACGGGGAACCGATCCTCCATCTCGCTCGAGGCCCCACACGTAAAGCCTCGGACGAGGTGCCAATTCTCCGCCTCGCTCGAGGCCAGCTCGACAACAACCCCGTCACCTCCGCCTCGACCGATCTCCCTGACAGAACGTCATGTCCAACTAATGCGACCAACCACTCCCTGCGACGTCAGCCAGACGACGGCTCGACACAGCAGAGCGACTGATGAAATGGGAGTCGCATCAACACCATGCCGTTCGGGATGGGATGGGGCAGGGGTTACCAGTCGCTGTGCTTAGTACTGTGCCCACGACTGACGCACGTGCTGCACTGTGCTACCTAACCCCTGCTCCAAGAACAACACGGCGTGGGGAGTCAAGTCTGGGTCACTGTAGCCACGGAATTAGTGTATAGGACCAACTGCTCCCTCCGAGCCTTGGCAATCCACTTCAGGGTCTCGGCAGCCTCGGGATTTGTGCCCGCCGAGCCCCCCACGATGGCTCGGCCTCGGCACCAACTAAGCCTCGGCTCTTTACGCTGTCGACACACAGCGACCGGCACGTCGTCCGCCATGCCCTGCGTCAAGCTATCACTAGAGCTCCCATGTCGCACAGAATTGGGCAGTGACCGGCGCGTCGCTCTAGTGCATCAAGAACAAAGACTGCTCCGTCGACCATGCCGCCACAGTGGCAAGCTACAGGACTCGGACACGCCACCTCCACTCACAAGACGCCACGTAGCGAACACATGTATCACCCCTGTCCCCCCTTCAACTATAAAAGGGGGAGACCGGGGCCATTTTTAGGGACGCTCACGGACACACGCACTCAGGCATAGACGAACTCACGAGATATACGAACACACACAGCGCTCTGTCACTCATTCTCCCTCGCTGACTGAGATCAATGTCTCAAGCAACTCACGCCACTACGCAGAGACCTAGGACTAGTTCCCTCTCTCGCCCTGCTTGTAAACCCCTACTACAAGCACCTCGGTGCAAGGAATACAAGATTGATCTTTCAGACTAGACGTAGGGCACCTATTGCCTGAACCAGCATAAACCTTGTGTCTCTTTGCATCACCATCCGGGATTAGGAACATGCAGTACAAATTTACTAGTTGGTTGAGGGCTCGCCGGTCCAAAACACCGGCACATGTGCTGTGGTTCGCTCATCCTCTCATTGAAGGGATTCATTCCATCGGTGCTCAAGCCAAACCATACATTCCTTGGGTCATCGCTGAATTCTTTAAGCTTCTCATCAAACCTTTGCCACTGAACTAGAATCAGCCGGGTGTGCAATCTTATCATCATCCACCTTGCGCTCATCATCACACCATGTCATGAGTGCGGCTTCTTTAGGGTTTAGGAAGATACGTCTCAAGCGATCGGTCACTGGCAGGTACCACATTACCAAGGCAGGAATTCTTCTCTGCTTTGCATCAGCTGTCTAATGGAGTGTCCTCTGGGGGCTGAGATTCTTGTACCACCTTTTTTGTACCCTTCTTATTCCTCTTTTTCCCCGTGGAGGGTTCGCCCCCACCGTAAAGGTCATTGTTCTTGTACCGGCTGGCCCCACACCGAGGACATTTATCTAGTGACTTGAACGTTTTGCCACGAAAAAAAATACAGTGGTTGGGGCATTCATGGATTTTTTTCAACCCCCATTGTCAATGGACTTATGACCTTCTTCAGCTTGGTATGTGTTGGCGGGAACTGAGTTTAGGTTGTGGCAGCACCCATGACAGGAGATGCAATAGATCATTGAAACTACAGTCTGACCAGCCATACTTAGCCTTTAGGATGAGCAGCTCAAGCACAAAACGTAGCAATGTCCAATGTGTCGGACAACCCTTTTCAACACCATACACAGTCTCCTTTGATGTTTTTGTTACCCTTTACAAATTTTCTAGACCTTTCGGGCTATTTAGTAAAATCTCTGGTCCAAGGGCTCGAATCATGTCCTCCAAATCGTCTTCATCCCCGACATGTGCTCCACCATCATTATTAGCACCACCTTCGTCGTTACCATCCCAACCACCAGCATCACCACCTTGTTCATTGTCAAACTTGAAATCCATTCGTGCATCAAGCTCTGCTGAATATTGGGACAGGGATTCTATGGTTTCGTCGTCGTATTCCTCCTCATCCTCGTCGTTAACAATAACCGTTTCACCATGATGAATCCACACTGTGTAGTCCTCAATAAATCCTCGCATAATCAAATGTGATATGATGATAGTCATATCTGTCCATGCCATACAGTTCTTGCAATCTTTACAGGGGCAAATAATTGTATCCTTATTCTCTTTCAATATCGTTGCATGCATCTTTGCGGCTTCAATAAATTTATCCACCTCTTCACGGAAACCTGCCTTGAACCTTAACGAACCATACATCCAAGAGTTTCTGTACTCCATCTTTTACAACAACAACAAAACAAACATTAAAGGACTACTTATTCAGATATATATAAAAATGAATCAAATTAATAATTACTTGAGAATAATTGTATATACTTCAGATATATATGAATATAAATCTAATATAATTACATGAAGCATACAACACATCATGGTAGAGGAAAATTAATTAATGGCCTATTTATCCATAAATAATTAAAATACATATTTATGGATTACAATAAACAATTTCAAAGACAACAATTAGCAACAATTATACTTTACCCAATATCTTTCATACAAACCCTAGTCCAATTTCATCAAACATAAATTTACAAAAAACGAAATTAAGTAAAAAAATCAAACCCTAGATCTAGATCCACATGCACATGAAACTATCCATAAAACTAACTAATTGTTCACTAAAATCAAGAAACATGGACCAAATAAGGGTATGATCGTGTTCCCCTCCCTAATTTACCCTAGTACATTTAAAACTTGGGTCTAATTTGCTTCATAAGTAGCTCAAGCACAATAGAAGAGAGAGAATACTAAGTACTCACTAACCAACCATTAAAACTTTAAAAAAGTATGGAATAGCATTTTCTTACCTTCTACAACCTCTCCACCAAAAGATTTGAGACCAAAACATTCTCCCCTTAGTAGAGCAATTTTTGGAAGGTGCCCAACGTCTCCCCACCTTTCTTTCACGGGTTGGAGTGGGTGACCCGAGGAGGAAGAAGGTGCTGCGGTTGTTTTATATGTGGGTCATTTGTAGGGGCGGCTGGTGATTGAGCCGCCCCTACAAATTAGAGCTATTTATATGGGGACATTTGTAGGGACGACTCAATCACCAGCCGCCCCTACTAATAGCAACGCCGGGACGGCTGGTGAGTGAGCCGCCCCTACAAATCAGACCACATTTGTAGGGGCGGCTCGTATCACCAGCCGCCCCTGCTGTTCCATTTGTAGGGGTGGCTGGTGTCTGAGCACACGAGCACGTCACTATAGGGGTGGCTCCATCACCGGCCGCCCCTACAAAAATTCAAAACGTTGCTAAAAATCGTTTTTTACGTAGTGGATATGGATGGATAAATGAGCTTGATAGGTAATACTAACGTCAACATTCATCACTGCTCTGCGACCCATGCACGCGCAGGTGACCAAGTTCAGGTGCGGCGGTGCCGTCGTTGGCTGCACCTTTGACCACCGCGTCTGCGACGCGTACTCTTTCAACATGTTCCTGGTCGCGTGGGCCGCAGCCGCCCGGGGCAGCCCCGCGCCACCGGACCTGTCCTTCCACCGCTCGCTCCAGGCGCCGCGTGCACCAGCACCACCGTGCACCGGCACCACCTTGGCGGACCGCCTCTACGACCCCATCAGCCGCGTACCGCCCGGCTCTACCCGACACAGCGACCGCCAACCGCATCTACCGCGTGGCCGTCGCTGATGTCGCGGCGCTACAGGCCACGGTGGGGCCCAGGCGCACGAAACTGGAGGCGTTCACGACTCATCTGTGGCGGCTCCACGCCAGGGCGACGGCCTCGGCCTCGGCAGCACGCCAGCGGTCGTTGTGCTGCATGGGCCGTGGTCGTGGACGGGCGCACTCGCCTCCGCCGTGACGGCGCCACGGGGGCCTACTTCGGCAACGTGCTGACAATCCCCTACGGATAGATCGACACCGACGCTCTGCTGCGGCGCGACGGCATGTCCCTCGCCGACGTGGCGGGCGACGTGCACCGGTGGGTGGCGGAGGCCGCGACCAGCGAGCACTTCCGCGAGCTCGTGGACTGGGTGGAGCACCACCGGCCGGAGCCCATGGTGGCAAGGGTGTACCTGGAAGGGGGCGGCGACGGCGGCGGCAAGATGGCGTGCGTCGTGTCATCGGGGATGCGGCTCCGGGTTGGCGAGGTGGACTTCGGGTGGGGCAGGCCGGCGTTCGCGTCCTACCACTTCACCTGACCAGGGAGCGCCGGCTACGTCATGCCGATGCCGAGCGGGCGGCGGAATGGTGACTGGGTGGTGTACGTGCATACGGTGCCGGAGGTGGTGGAGGTGATGGAGGCGGAGCCGACGGTGTTCAGAGCGCTGGAGAATAGCTACGTCTTCGGGTGAAGCGCCTGGCCGCTGGCCGGCGGGTGAGAAGCTGTTGCTGGATTGTGATGGCGCCATTGTGCCGTATCATCCTTCATCCCTACGTGACTCGTGTGATTCGTGGTTAACGCTCTGTTCTGTTTGTCTCCATCTGTGTAAAAGTGTGTACGTACGTTTGTCTACTGTATGTGTCAACGAAATACGTTCGGTAATATATCGAGGGGTATGCCCACTATAGTAGATGAATGGGTACAGGTACGCATAAGGGAACGAGATGGTGACACAGAACGCAAGAGACAGCGATTAGGTAGGTTTAGGTCGTCGGCTCGATGTAATACCATATGTCATGTGTCTTTGGTGAATTATATTATGAGAGATTCGATGCCTTAGGCTAACCCTAGGATCCGTATGAGGATGTTGACTAGGGGACCCCTGCCCCTTGTTATATACTCTGGAGGGGTAGTGTTATAAGGAAAATATCATATTTGGTATTATAATATCTTCTTATAGCCATGTGGTGCATGTCGACTAGTGTCGTGCGCTGTACGCCTTGGTCTTGTGGGCTGGGCCACCTCTGATGGTGCGGCCCATGTCTTGTCCTGTGGGTACCGGGGTCATACCCCCACAGCTAGTTCCCGAGCACCTTGTATCCGTTGAGCAACATCGTCTTGAGTTCGTCCGAGCTATTCAACTTGCAGCTGATCGCTAGGTGCAGGCTTCCGACCAGTTTAACTAGGAGCAGAGCTGTTGAAGCAAGCGTCTGAGCAGTTTGAACGAGCGTCCGAGCTGTTGAAACCAGCGTCCAAGCTATTGAAGTGGGTGTCCGAGCAGTTGTGACAGGCGTCCGACCAGTTTAAATGGGCGCCGAGCTCTGACTCACTCGAAGTTGAGGTTTGCCATAACGATGTAAGGAGCTCAAGTAAAAAAATTTGATACTTGGAACTGTACGTGGAGCGTGCGCGTGCAGGAAAACCAATTTCTGGCTGCACACTCTAATTTTGGAAAGATTTATTTTGGTTGGCAAAAAAAGAGAATAAAAACAGAGCAGACCTGGCCGGCTCCGACGCCCTCGCCCCCCTCCCCCCCCCCAACCCCCCCCCCCCACCCCCCCCCCCCCCCCCCCGCCGGCCACCGCCCCGCCACAGGCGCTAGAGTTTGCCAGAGCTCTGACAAACCCTAGCACCCGCGGCGGCCGCCCTCTTCCCCTCCCCCCACCGCCGTTACCTTCTCCAGCTCCGGCGAGCTCGCTCGCTGCCATCTTCTTTAGCTCCGGCGAGCCTTACCATCCGACCTGGCCCGACCACCCCTGCCGCTGTCAGGTCCCCTAAGCCGCCCTCGACCATCCCCACCGCCTGGCCTACCTGCCTCCCCTCGGACGACCATTCTATAGTCCACCAGAGTTGGGGGAGAAGAAGGGAGAGCTCGCCAGAACCCTAGCTTGCCAGAGTTGGAGGAGGAGGCCTACCTTGGCAGATCTGCCATGGCCGGGGCAGGATCCACCAGATCCGCCATGGCTGGGTCTGGATCCACCGGATCCGCCAAGGCCGGGACTGGTTCCGCCATGGCCGGCGAGCTTGGCGCGGCTGGGGGTGCGGGCGCGAGCACGGGGAGGTGGTGCGGCGTGGGGAGGACGCCGCCTAGAGGAGCTCGCCATCGCCGTCGTCGTCACCGGTGAGAGAGAGAGAGAGAGAGAGAGAGAGAGAGAGAGTGCGTCTGAGGAAGGAGACGCGGCGCATGACTAGATGTGGGGTGCGTCGGGTGAGGCCGTGTGGATAAGATCTCTGCGGTAGCCCTTGGATCGTATACGAGCAGCAAAGAGCGATGCGCATTCCGTAGCGCTAGCGCACGCGCGACAGAAATCATGCATTTCCGCTATTTTAAATGTTTGTAATTCAAATTCACAAAAAAAATGTTTATATTCCTATATCACATTATTACCTAATGAATGGGAATGAATAGTGATGAAGCATGACACTGGAGCGATCAAATATGCGCGACAGCAGGCTAATCGATTCAGAATCAGCAAACCTGTTTAGTGGATACCGGATAGTCAATGTTGGAGTTGGCTTCAGGAGTGAATGCTTGCTAGTATTTACGATGAGCTATTATTTTTTTAGCGGTAAACAACACTACCATAAAATCGTAGTAATAGACAGCACGCTACCACAAAAAGAATTTTAGAAGTAAGCATCTCCAATTAACACAGGCACATCTAGAAATTGCCTCTATAAATGGTCATGCGGCCTCCAATCAAATACTTGTCTCTGAAAATTATTTACAGAGGTGGGTGCGGCCGCCTTGCAAAGTAGGTCGCCTTAGGACATCCATATCTGTAAATCGATTTTCAGATTTTCAGATTTTCAGAGAGATCCTCTTTCTTTTAAAATCATTGTAAGAGGCATCTATTCTAAGTGTCTATCTCTATAAATAAATTTTTAGAGCAACCATCTTAAGATGTCCATCTATATAAATAGTTGCATCTAAAAATAATTCATACATTTTTCATATGAATAGTCACAGAGTAGTTGAGAAGTTTTTGTTTGAATTTTTTTATTCCTAAAATATTGTTTTAAGTTAAAGGACTTTGAAATTTGAAATTTTTGAACAACCTCTGGATGTTGATATAGTATATAACAAAATTGTAGTTCTCAATAGAATCTACAACTTTGTAGTTGAAAAGTTTTTTATTAGAGGTCATTTAGAGCACCACCAAATATGTGGCTTAAGTTATAAATTTTAAGATTCAAAATTTAGAATTTCTAACTGACCTTGAATGTTCATATAGTTAATAATAAAGTTGTAGTGACTGACATGATCCACATTCTTACTATTGATAAAAAAATTTAGAGTTTTTTAGTGTCGTCTCAAATATTTATTTTAAACTCATATATTTTGGTATTTAAATTTTAAAAATTTTAAAGCAATCTCAGATAGAGACACCATTTATTGATATTATAGAGCTCAACGAGACCTAAAACTTTATAGTTGAAATTTTTTTTATTACAGATGTGCTTGTGTCTATTGTGAGAAAGCATAAAGGGGTTAGTGATTTTTACTAAGGTTTCCATGTTACTAAATGTTGCTGGTGGATCATCTAAGAGAAGGGAAATGATTAGAGATATTAACCTTAAAGAAATAAGTAAGGCACTTGGGTGTGGGCAACTTCAAATTGGGGCAGGGCTAAATCAAGAGCAAAGTATTCAAAGACCTAGAGATACTCGTTGGAGTTCTCATTACAAATGTCTCAAGAGTTTAGTTGACATGTTTTCTACAATAGTCAAGGTACTAGAAATTGTGGAAAATGATAAAAAGGTTTAGAAAATTAGAGATTAAGCATAAAATATTATATTGTATTTCCAGTCTTTGGACTCCGTCTTCTATTTGCATCTGATGTTGACTATATAAAGAATCACAAATACCTTGCCATTAGCACTACAATGGAAGGATAAGGACATATAGTGAATGCTATTAAATGTGTGAGACCACTAGATGCCACTTAGATGAGCTTATAGAAGAGAAAATTAGGAAAAACTATTAGATGACGTGTATGGATTTTTTGAGAAGAATGATATTTCCAAATTAGAAATGGAAGATGAATGATATATTGATCCAAAGAAGTGGAGACACAAATCTAGAAATTACAAAAAAGCATTACTATCAAGTATATTGTTTCAACGATATTATTGACAGCCGCTTCAATGAGACAAACTTTCAATTGCTCGTTTGCTTGGCTGCTTTTAATCCAAGAGCCTACTTTCATGGTTTCATTGTGGATAACTTGTTAAGCCAGGCAAAGCTTTATCCACATGATTTTGATTTTGAGGATTTGAGGGACCTTAGCCACCAACTTGGCCTTTGCATATTTGATGTGAGATATGATCTATTCTCTAACCTACAAACTATTGCTGAGCTTTCTCCAAAAAAATGCTAATTAGATGATTTGACTTCATCCTCCTTCATATAGTCCCTTACCATTGCTATCACACTAATAAGATGATCGATTTCATCCTCCTTCAACTAGTCCCTTGCCATTTATCACGCTAATAAGATGATCGATTTCATCCTCCTTCAACTAGTCCCTTGCCATTGCTATCACGCTAATAAGATGATCACATACCTATGGTAGAACCGCCCAAAATAGCATGCTTCCGGAGGCACTAGTCTTCCACCAGACGCTAAGCACCTCGAAAGTAAGCTACATCGAACGGTTTTGTCGAGCACACCCCAAGGGAGAACTCGAACAATCCACGTTTTTCACCTAGGATCCAATAATGAGAACATGTTTGCATCACTTAGTCCATTTCATACAACAATAGTTCTCAAAAATATATTATTACAATACCAAGTTCAGAGTGCGGAATTTAAACAGTGCAATTGAAATAAACATCTAACGATAAGATACAAGGATCTGTCTGTGCCCACCAGAAGAATCTTCTACACAACAGCCACTCAAGCTGCACCTGTAATAGGGGTAAATAAACCCTGAGTACATAATGTACTCGCAAGACTTACCCGACTAGTGGGAATAATTTCCCGACTCCAAAGGATATGATAAGCTTTATAGTTTGTTGGGTTTCCTTTTTGCGAAAAGCATTACTAGTAGTGAATCCTTATGTATGTTTCTTATTAGTAGTCATGGTTAGTTCATTATCTAACCATTCTATGTAAGCACATGTTCTACTTTCAAGCAAGAATTGAGCAATTAGATCCATTTCACCATCTTTTATCTTCTAGTTCTTACTACAGTGCTAGATCGTAGACAGTTGAGTCCATTTCATACAACAATAGTTCTCAAAAATATATTATTACAATACCAAGTTCAGAGTGCGGAATTTAAACAGTGCAATTGAAATAAACATCTAACGATAAGATACAAGGATCCTGTCTGTGCCCACCAGAAGAATCTTCCTACACAACAGCCACTCAAGCTGCACCTGTAATAGGGGTAAATAAACCCTGAGTACATAATGTACTCGCAAGACTTACCCGACTAGTGGGAATAATTTCCCGACTCCAAAGGATATGATAAGCTTTATAGTTTGTTGGGTTTCCTTTTTGCGAAAAGCATTACTAGTAGTGAATCCTTATGTATGTTTCTTATTAGTAGTCATGGTTAGTTCATTATCTAACCATTCTATGTAAGCACATGTTCTACTTTCAAGCAAGAATTGAGCAATTAGATCCATTTCACCATCTTTTATCTTCTAGTTCTTACTACAGTGCTAGATCGTAGACAAGTTGTACCATATCACACGGCGATTTGTGAACCAATGTATCCAAGCTGGGTACCCTGAAAACACACGCCTCGCTTGAACCCCAGGCACAAGCAAGACCAACCCATCACTCTCCTGTCAAGGGGTCAGGTCCCCGTCCAAACTTGGACTCCAAGCCCCCACTCCTGAAGTCCAGGACTTAGTGTGGTGCTTAGACCTCCACCATCCTCGCATCCAATTAGTCAGTCTAAAAAGAGCCAGAACTCATGACAAGAGAACAACGAGCCTTCCCTGCTACCATAAGCAAGTATGTGCTCAGGATAATAAGTCTATCACCTGACTAGAATCCACTACACATGGATGGTCCTTAATCGACACGGATCAGGGAAAATAGTGTAACCAAGCTATGCCCCAGTGGTCGCAGGACACAACCTATTACACCCCTCAATACTCGTACCATATTCCCTGCCTAGTGTCCTATTTTCCTTTCACTCTTTTATTATGAGAGCAGTAATAATAATACCTACTGTGAGGAACTGACTAGGTTACTCACGCTACCAAAAACCTAAGCATAGAAGCTACTCGACCTAAGCTAGTAGGACTCATAGGTAGGTATATCTATGCGTGTAGTTTCAACAATAAGCCTGTAATATAAATGCACATCATATATATATATCCAGTGATTATTCAAAATAAGGGTTATGCACCGGGGCTTGCCTTGGATAGGCGGATTGTCAGCTAAGTCAGTTAGTGATAGCTCCGGGACCTCCTCCCGCACAAGGATCTCCTCCTCGTACTCCTCGATCACCTCCTCGTACTCGTGATTGCTGGTGGTCACGATCTCCACTAACTCATTCTCTACATGCATGCAATGGTGATGCAACACTTAGTATTTATGCAACAGCAAGTCTTAAAACAAGAATACACATGCTAAGCTACTAAGCTAGCTCCAATGACTAAGGCACTAAGCTAACTATCATCTTTACCAGATAGATTCCAAGCTCACCCCACAAGTGCTTAATTTTTTTAAAACCAATATCATGCCATTATTCATTTAGCCTTAATGGGTATTTAGCTACCATAATAATAGTCTATTTTAGGGCTACAAAAATTACAGTGCGCACATAATAATACAATGAAGCTACTATAAAAATTTCAGGGTTTTTGCTCTCACCAATCTACCACAAAAATTCCTACAATAATTAACATAATAATATTGAGCACTCTCAAATGATTTAATAGTTCCTGGTATCAACAAGCACATATATGAACAAAATACACTAACAGATAGAGCACAATTTTAGAAACCTAACAAAATTTGTTTCATAATTTTTAGATACCAACAATGATTTTATATGATTTACTAAAGATCAGCTCAAAAATTATATTAGAAAACTATTTCTAATTCCTCATGAAAAAGAAAAATGTATTCTCTCGCGGGGCCCACACGCATGGCCCACGCAACGCAGCACGTGCGCGAGCGCGCGGTGCAGCCCACGCGGCGCCGGCCTGCGTGGAGACGACCCCCGACGGGGAAATCCCGCGCGCGCTTGACATTTTTGCAAAATAGTCCTTCCACTTCTCTTGAATTACAACTAAGTACTAACACCATTTCCCCCTCTCTCATAACTTCTCACTTAACCCCCTAGACTTTCCCTAATTCACCCACACGCACCCTCGGCGACTCCGTGCACGGTGGCGTGGCGAGCGACGGCACTGGCGACATCGTCGACCACCCTAAACCCTTCCAGACCTAGCTAGGGGACCGATGCTCACCTATGGGCCGACGCGCGATGATGGCCAGGTGGTTGAACGAATGGGGGTGAAGCAGAGCGGGCTCTCCCCGGTGGCAGGCGATCTGCAATGGCGGCAATCACATTATGGTGAGCCACAAGCGCTAACAGAATGGTAGAGATAGGGAATAAGCACCAGGGACACACCCCGAACTCGGCCGAAGTGGTGATTCGGCCGACGACTACCTGTGTAGTGCTAGCCACTGTGCGCGCGATGAGCACGGCGACAAGCCAGGATGGACACGGTCGCATCAGAGACAAGCGGGGAGGTGGTAGCGCTCCCACTGGCGTGCGCATAGGGGAGAGGGAGCCAAGGTGAGCTGGTGGTGCAGAGGAATTTACGCGGGCTGAAGTGGTGAACGCTGGCCATGACACAGGCTGGTGATGGTTCATAACGGCACTATGGCAGGCAAAGCTCCAAAATTGGAGCTCGGCTGAGTTACAATCAAAGCGAGGTGGGGCGACTGGAGAGTGGATGTGAGGGCAGAGACGCGAGCATGAGGAATTGATGAGAGGTGATCGCTCTCTGACCCACCATGACCGCGACACGATGGTGGTGGAAAAACAGGGGGAGAAAGGGAGAAACGGGGCGTGGTGGTGGGCTCGGCTCGTCCTTGCCTTGGTGGGACGCAGTCGGCGAGTTCATAGAGACCCACACGCAGACGCTAGTAGACAGGCATGCACGCTGCCCAATCGGTGTGGCTAGTGCAGCCACAGTGTCATGAATGACATGGCAACGGCGGCACAACCATGTGCGCGCGGCATCAAAGCGGGCCAGCAACATAGCATGGTGCAGCGGTTATAGCGTACAGGAGCAGACACGACAATGATCCAACAACAGTGATAGCGTCATGATGCGAGGCAGCAGTGACGGATACGATGGTAGTGCAGCGTGGGATGGGGTAGGCGGCAGCAGTGGTGGCTCCGCACGGCAGGGGCCAGTGGCAGCCAAGCCAAGACTAGGCCTAGAGATGGCCATGGACGGCCGCGCATAGCAATGCGCGCATGCACGACCATGTGCAAGGCATGGGGAGTCCACGCAGTGACCGCGCACTCGGCGCCAACCAACCCGAGACATGTGACGCAGCATGAAATTTAAAGCGCTCAATACGGCCAAACGGTTGCTCCGGAGCCAAACCAGCTTCACCATGCTCAAGATGGCATATGAGACTACTAAATTGAGCTATAACACTACACAACCCTTTAATCCAATCTCTCACAATAAATTGCTAAGCATTGCAATGTCTAGCTGTTGGCAGACTTGAAAATTTGTAAGTTTGAGCTGGATTTGTTTTCAATTTGCGATTTCTAAGCTAGTGGAAATATTAGCTAGTAATATCATTTTTCGACCGCAAGTATTTCACTATCATCTACAAAGTTTGTAGTTCAAACTTTATTTAAGTATCACATATATGTTCTATAGCATTTTTACTTAATAAAAATTGGTTTTAAACCCTACTTGATGGCTGTACAAATCATGGAGCAACTTTCGTTTAGCGTTTTTGTTGATCATTTTAAGTTATAGAAATTGATCTACACACTTTATCACATGCATTAACACATAAACATGATGCTCATGACATATTTTAGTAGATAATTTATGGTGTAACACCGAGGGTGTTACAATTCTACCCCCTTAAACAAAATCTCAGTCCTGAGATTTTGTGTGCCTAGTGTGGGAAAAGAGATAAGAAATAAATTTCGATTTAAACAATTACCTCGGTGAACTAGAAAGAAGGTGGTGATAATGCTTCAAGATATAGCTTCCTTGCTCCCATGTTGCTTCATCCTCGAGTGATTTTGCCACTAAACTTTATAAAACATCACCACATTGTTTCTAGTCACTCTTTCTTTTTCATCGAAGATCTTGACAGGATGCTCAATATAAGACAAGTCGGGTAGGAGAGTGAGTCCTTCAATTTCCATCGCTTCATCAGGGACCCGCAAACATTTCTTTAACTGGGAAATATGGAAGACATTATGTACTGTTGACAAAATATTCGAGAGCTGGATACGGTAGGCAATAGAACCACACCGGGCCAAAATCTTGTAAAGTCCAACATAGCAAGGGGCTAGCTTTCCCTGAACACCAAAGCGATGCACCCCCCTCATGGGCGACACTTTGAGATACACATGATCACCAACTTTAAATTGCAAGGGCCTTCTTGTCTTGTTCGCATAAGTTTTCTGACGACTTTGAGCTGCCTTCGAATGGCTCTGAATAATACTAACTTGCTCTTGAGGTTCTTTGATAAAATTAGGCCCAAAATATCCATGATCACCCACCTCAACCTAGTTAAGAGGTGTTCTACATTTCTTGCCATACAGGGCCTCAAATGGTGCCATTCGAATGCTTTCTTAACAACTATTGTTATAAGAAAACTCTGCTAGAGTCAAGCATTCGTCCCACTTTTCAGGAAAAGAAATGGCACAAGCCCTCAACATATTCTCAAGTACCTGATTGACTCTTTCTGTCTACCATCAGTTTGTGGAAGATAAGCTGAACTTCTGAGGAGACTAGTACCAAGATATTTCTGGAGTTGGTCCTAGAAACGAGAGACAAAGACTGACCCTCTATCAGAGACGATAGTAAGGGGAACTCCATGCAGGGTCACAATCCGGTCAAAATACAACTTGGCATACTTCTTGGCTGAATACCTTGTATCCACCGGGAGGAAATGAGCGGACTTGGTAAGGCGATCCATAATGACCCAAATAGAGTCATACCCTTTTGCCATGCGGGGCAAACCCACAACAAAGTCCATGGAAATATCCTCCTATTTCCAAACAGGGATAGGCAAGGGCTGTAGAAATCCAGGCGTACACATATGGTCCGCCTTAACCCTTCCACAAATGTCACATTCTGAGATGTATTTGGTAATGCCCTATTTCATATTTGGCCACCAATACGAGTGACGCAAATCAAGATACATCTTGTTACTTCCTGGATGAATGGATAACTTGGAGTTATGAGCTTCGTCCAAAATTTTTCTGCTAAGCTCATCACTTGAGGGAACAACCAATCTGGTCTTGAACCTCACTACACCTTGGTCATCAACACTAAAATGAGGACCACACCCTTCGGCAATTAACTTCTTGATACTCAGAATTTCTAAAACATCTTGCCTTTGCTCTATAATAATTTGCTCAAGTAAATCCAAGACTAGAGCAATATGAGCTAGCACCTCAGCATGGTTGAGGGACAAAGGTGCTTCTTCAACTTGATACGACTTCCAGCTCAAAGCATCAGCTACCACATTAGCTTTTCCAGGATGGTAATGAACCTCCAAATTATAATCCTTGATTAGCTCTAGCCATCTCTGTTGCCTCATGTTTAGCCGGATTGAGTGAAAATATATTTGAGGCTCTTATGATCTGTATAAATATGCACCTTATTTCCCAACAAATAATGCCTCCAAATTTTTAGAGCGTGCACCACCGCAGCCAGCTCTAAATCATGGGTGGGATAATTCACCTTGTGCTTTTTCAGCTGGCGTGAAGCATAAGCTATCACACGTCCATCCTGCATAAGCACGCATCCCAATCCAGTCCTTGAGGCATCATAATACACATCAAATGGCTTGTCAATATCTGGTTGGGCAAGGACAGGAGCAGAGGTAAGAAACTTCTTTAGGGCCTGGAAAGCTTCTTCACAAGCCGAACTCCATACAAACTTGACATCTTTCTGGAGCAACTTGGTCATTGGTTGGGCTATTTTGGAGAAGTCAGGGATGAAGCACCGATAATAACCAGCAAGACCAAGGAACTGATGAATTTGATGCACTGACTTTAGAGATTTCCAATTTAGAACATCTTGCACCTCACTTGGATCTACTAAGATGTCTTCAGGTGTCAGTACATGCCCCAAAAATTACACTCGATCTAACCAAAACTCACACTTATTGAATTTGGCATACAACTTGTGTTCTCTCAATAGAGTCAGTACTATTCTAAGATGTTGGGCATGCTCTCCCTTGCTCTTGGAGTATATCAAAATATCATCAATAAACACCACTACAAACTTATCCAACTCCAGCATGAAGACTGAATTCATGAGATACAAAAAGAATGCAGGAGCATTGGTGAGACCAAAGGACATGACTAGGTATTCATATAGCCCATACCTAGTAGAGAAAGCTATCTTGGGTATATCTTGTGGACGGATCTTAATTTAGTGATACCTAGAACGAAGATCAATCTTAGAAAACACTTTGGCACCAGCCAACTGATCAAACAAAGTATCAATACGAGGTAAAGGATACTTGTTCTTAATGGTTACCACATTGAGAGGGCGGTAATCCACACACATCCGTAGAGTACCGTCCTTCTTCACAAAAATAGCTAGGCAACCCCATGGTTAAGAGCTAGGACGGATAAATCCCTTCTCCAATAATTACTCTAACTGCTTCTTCATTTCTAGTAGTTCTTTAGGAGCCATAAGGTAGGGACACCATGAGATTGGAGCAGTGCTAGGTTCCAACTCAATAGTAAATTCCACGTCCCTATCCTGGTGGTAACCTAGGTAGATCTTCAAGAAAGACATCCGGAAACTCATAGACCATAGGAATAGAGGCAAGATCAAGAGAAGCTTCGACATGAGCAACAACTAGTAAGGCTGGATCTACGGGCATAAAGAGAGACATCCTATCCTTAGAAGGAAGTCGTAACTCAACAACTCTCTGCTTAAGGTTCAAGACTACCCCATAAACTTGCAACCAGTTCATGCCTAGAATTGCATCTATGCCCTTGCCTAGGCAGCACCATGAACTGGAGGTAGTAAGTGTGAGTGGCTAGCACTAATATGACTATGTTCATCCGAGTATTAACGCACAACTGTGCAGCCAAAGTACTGATTCTATAGGCAATAGGAATAGCCATAAGAGATATATTGTGCCTCTGTGCAAACCCTATACTTATGAATGAATGTGATGCACCAGAATCAAACAACACATATGCTAGGTGGGAATCACTAGTAAACATACCAGCCATCACAGTTTCATTCTACAAGATCTCCTCAGCCTCAGTGAAGTTGACTTGTCCAAAGCGGCTTACGGTCACCTTCTTCTTGATAATCGTTCTCTTGACTAGACGTGTCGACAAAAGATGCTTGGTAGTCCACCAAGGGGTATCCCACGATGGTAGATTTATCGTAGAGGTGAGCGAGATCAGGAGCAAGATGGTAATACAAGCACCAAGACACAAGATTTAGATAGGTTCGGCCGTCAGTATGATGTAATACCTACATCCTGTGTTCTGATGTATTGCATTGAGATGTTGAGTAGGGGACCCCTTGCCTCTCCTTATATACTCTGGAGGGGTAGAGTTACAAGGAAAGTATCCTATTTGGTACTATACAATAGCTTATGGTGCACATCGAGCAGTGCCGTGCACGCCTTGATCTTGTGGGCTGGGCCACCTCTGATGGTGTGGCCCATGTCTTGTCTTGTAGATACCGGGGGCCATACCCCCACATCTAGTCCCCAAGCCTGATAGAAGGTGATGTAGTCACATGGTGCCAGGGTTAGAAAGTAGAAGACCAGCCGAACAAGCAGTCAGTCCCCAGGCGTAGCCTCAAGATGAGAAAAGCGTACATTCACCACAAGGTGAAGTGTGCCCACTTAGTCCCCAAGCCTGCTGAAAGATGAAGAATGATTCTTGTAGCAAGGTCAAAGAAAAAGAAATCTAAAAGCTTTGCCGACGTCATCCGACATGCACGTATCAAGACCCTAGACATGCTGCCCTAGATTAGCACCCTAATCTGAACAGCATGGAGCAGCTTGATAGCATACCGATGAGACGTAGCAAGATTCGACCACCAAGGGGGATGTCCGAGTGCCGAGGAGTCCTCGATGTAGCTGGCGATGTCCTGAGCACCAAGGAGTCCTCGGTGTAGCTGGTGATATTCGAGCAGCGAGGAGTTCCTGACGTAGCTGGCGATGTCCGAGCACTGAGGAGTCCTTGGCATAGGCAGGCAATGTCCGAGCAGTGAGGAGTCCCTTGGTGTAGCTAGTGAGGTCCGAGCACCGAGGAGTCCCCGGCATAGCTGGCGATGTCCGAGCACCGAGGAGTTTTTCGGCAAAGTTAGCGATGTCCGGCACCGAGGAGTCCCCAACGTAGCTGGCGATGTCCGAGCACTAACATAGCTGGCGACAGTCCGTGTGGATGAAGTGTGCCTACTTAGTCCTCGAGCACGAAGAATCCAAGCACCTGAGGAGTAACTGGCAGTAGCTGGCGATGAAGCACTGAGCAACGAACAGTCTGGTCAACTGGTCGGTGGTGAAGTGAGCATTGAGTAGGAGCCAATCGGTGAACAGTCCCATCAACTGGTCAGCAACGGAGTCCATGAACCAAACAGTCTAACTAGTTGATCGGTGGAGAAGTCTGAGCACTAGGTGGTCCGATCACCTGGACGATGATCCTGCAATACAAACATGTAGAACGGGTAGTACATGATGTAAAAATATAAGAACTCCGGAAGAAAAATCAGCAATGGTGATGAAATAGCATATGTAGCTCAGTGATCAGTTGGTGTGAAGATGTAATTATATTTAATATAAACTGTCCGACCAGTTAGTGTGTAGCTGAGTCTCTAGCCCTAGCTAGCCCATAGTCCATAATGTCAAACACGGAGCCCATGCACGTGTAGGAGGAACAGGTGTCACCAAGGAACCGCAGCCGACCACCCATAACATAGAGCAGCGGAACCCGTAGCACATGTAGGGAGGAGCTGGAGACAGGGCTGTCTCTAGGGACATCCGAGCGTCAATATGATTGTTCGGGGGTTCAGAAAATCGTTTGGAGAGCAAACTTGGAGAAAACAGCTCGGAGAAACATTGCGGTGATATATGGATACTAGAGAATATTTAGAAGAATATTAAAGCTATGACTTAGCTTTAGACAGAATGTCTGGTCAGCGGCGTATGGCGTTATCTGATCGGTGTTGACGAAATTGCCAGACGCTTGAGCTGTCGTCGTTGACGCGGTTGTGGTTCTCACGGCGCCGTTCTTCACAGCGATCATCATTGCGACGTGGAAGGTCATCGATAGGTTTGCTGGAGTAGGAGTCCCATTCCTGTGGTGTGTTGTAGCTGAAGCTTGATACACCAATGTCGTCGGAAGGTGATGCATGCGCCACATGTCAAGTCCGTAGGGCTGCTGAAGGACGCCGCCAGTAGGAAGTCAGGTTGCCAGCGAGCAGCGTCGATCTTGAGATCCCATTTGGCCCACCATGGATCAAGCGCACAACCCTACCTGGTGTGCCAACTATCGACAAAAGATGCTCGACAGTTCACTGAGGGGTATCCCATGATGGTAGATTTGTCGTAGAGGTGAGTGAGATCAGGAGCGAGATGGTAATACAAGCACCAAGACATAAGATTTAGACAGGTTCAGCCGTCAGTATGACGTAATACCTACATCATGTGTTCTGATGTATTGTATTGAGATGTCGAGTAGGAGACCCCTGCCTCTCCTTATATACTCTGGAGGGGTAGGGTTATAAGGAAAGTATCCTATTTGGTACTATACAATAGCTTGCGGTGCACGCCGAGCAGCGCCGTGCACAGCCTTGATCTTGTCGGCTAGGCCACCTCTAATGGTGCGGCCCATGTCTTATCTTGTGGATACCGGGGGCCATACCCCCACAAGATAGGAGTTGGCTAAAAGCTAGGAAGACTGCATAAGCTAGTTCTATGGGCACTCCCGAGCATAGTGGCCCTCCTTGCCATACTTGAAACAAGCACCAGGCTTGTTCCCCTGTCCCTGACGAGGCAAAACTTGCTGTCCCTGAGGCTGCTGTTGCACCTACTGAGTAGGTGCATGGTACTAGGTGAGAGGTGACTGGTGAGTCTGCTGAGACTGATGGGATGGCTATCCACTCGGAGAGTGATAGGACATCATCCTGAAAACCTGCACCATCTAAGCCTAGGGGTGACTAGAAGATCCAGTGATCACCCGCTTGCGCTTCCACTCTGCCTGAGAGTCACGCTGAAGTCCTTCCATGGCAATAGCAGTATTCATCATAGCACAAAAACTCTGGTAGTTCCCTGTGTATAGCTCCTTCTGCAAGATGCAAGAGAGGCCACAGTAGAAACGGTCCCTCTTCTTCTCATCGATGTCTACATGGGTCCTAGCATATTATGCAAGATGGTTAAATTTGTTCACATAATCCATCACAGTCATACTCCCTTGCTTTAGATACAGGAACTCCGTCAACTTCCTGTTCAACACACCAGTAGGAATGTAGTACTCTCTAAAAGCAGCGGTAAACTCCTGCCAAGTCACACGGTGGTCCATCGGCTGCATGGCATTGAACGTGTCCCACCATGCACTAGCAGAACCCAATAGCTGTTGCGCTGCAAAGCGCACTTTTTGTTCTTCAGTCATGGTGAATAGCTGAAACTTCTACTCTAGAATACGAAGCTAATGCTCCGCATCTAGAGGCTCAGCCATTGGCGTGAACATGGGCGGGTGCGTCTTCAGGAAATCCTGGTAAGAACAGGGCCCCTCAGGACCGCGGGCACCACCCCTATTCCCACCATTGCCTCCGTGGCCCCCACGGGCGAAGCCACCAATCGCCTAGGCTAGCATCTCCAAGGCGCGGGCTGACTCGCACCGAGCAGCCAGCATCTCCACCATCATCTCTGCATGGGACATCGGAGGTGGTGGTAGAGGACAGCTAGCGGTGGTACACAGGGTATCGGAGATTGACATCTATCAGCACCATGACCGACCAGCAGGCGATCGAGCACCACAGCCTCAAGGAATCGATTTACACCACACACGTAAGTTCTCGGGTTGGCAGAGCTAGAAGTGGGGCCTCGTGGTTGTCCCCATTGGTGTGGCCATTGTCCTCACTACGACCGTTATAACCCTGGTCTACCCCAACACTGGTACTCCCCCAACCAGACCTCAGGTTCATCTATAAATACATAAGAACCAACCATTAGGGACAACCCTCTATATTAGAAACAAGAGACTTAGAGAAATGATAAGACTTTTACTATAACAATCTTTTAGGTTATCCTATCAATTCACTAATCCAAATTATAGGTGTGGGGGAAGTTTAATTTAAATAAGATTCTCTTTTCATGATGCATGCATCGGCCTACCCGTTCACTCAAGCCGGAATATAGCGGCATTCACAAAATTTTTTGGCACATCGCACACTCACTTTCCGCTTGCTAAACGATTCTTACGCAACGTAAGTTAGTGTACCTATAGAAAATTGATTAGATAAAACCAGTGCCACTATCCTAGATAGAACATATTACTAGGGCTTATATTTATTTACATAATTTTATCGCATCCTACTTTTCGCAAAGCTTTTGTTGGTCAAATTTTAGGTTTTGAAAAGAGTTTTTTTAACTCGTAGACTCATTATTAGCTCTGATATCACCTATGACAGAACCGTCCAAAATAGCACACTTTCGGAGGCGCTCGTCTTCCACTAGACGTTAAGCACCTCGAAAGTAAGCTACATCGGACGATTCCGTCGAGCACACCCCAAGGGAGAACTCGAACAATCCACATTTTTCACCTAGGATCCAATAATGAGAACGAGTTTACATCACTTAGTCCATTCCATACAACAATAGTTCTCGAAAATACATTATTACAATACCAAGTTCAGAGTGCAAAATTTAAACAGCATAATTGAAATAAACATCTAACAATAAGATACAAGGATCCATCTGTGCCCACCAAAAGAATCCCCCACACTGCTACTCCTCAAGCTGCACTTGCAACAGGGGTAAATAAACTCTGAGTACACAATGTACTCGTAAGACTTACCTGACTAGTGGGAATAATTTCCGGACTCTAAAGGATATGATAAGCTTTATGGTTTGCTAGATTTCCTTTTGGCGAAAAGCATTGCTAGTAGTGAATCCTTATGTATGTTTCTTATTAGCAGTCATGATTAGTTCATTATCTAACCATTCTATGTAAGCACATGTTCTACTTTTAATTAAATAGTCTATTTTAGGGCTACAAAAATTACAGTGAGCATATAATAATACAATGAAGCTACTATAAAAATTTTAGGATTTTTGCTATCACCAATCTACCACAAAAATTCCTACAATAGTTAACTTAATAATATTGAGCACTCTCAAATGATTTAATAGCTCCTGGTATCAATAAGCACATATATGAACTAAATACACTAACAGATAGAACACAATTTTAGAAACCTAACAAAATTTGTTTCATAATTTTTGGATACTTACATGATTTTATATGATTTACCAAAGATTAGCTCAAAAATTATATTAGAAAACTATTTATAATTCCTCATGAAAAAGAAAAACATATTCTCTCGCGCGGCCCACACACGCGGCCCACGCAACGCAGCGTGCGCGCGAGCGCACGGCGGCCCGCGCGGAGGCAGCCCACGAAGGGGAAATCTCGCGCGCACTGACGTTTTTGCAAAATAGACCTTACACTTCTCCTGAATTACAACTAAGTACTAACACTATTTTCCCCTCTCTCATAACTTCGCACTTAACCCTCTGGACTTTCCCTAATTCACCCGCGCACACCCTCGGCGACTCCGTGCATGGCGGCGCAGCGAGCGACGGCACTTGCGACATCGCCGGCCACCCTAGACCTTGCAGACCTAGTTAGGGACCGATGCTCACCTATGGGCCAACGCGCAATGATGGACGGTGGTTGCACGAATGGGGGTGAAGCAGAGCGGGCTCTCCCTGGCAGCGGGCGATCTGCAACGGCGGCAATCGTGTTCTGGTGAGCCACAACGCTAACAAAACGGTAGAGATAGGGAATAAGCACCAGGGACACACCCCAAACCCGGGTGACATGGTGGTTCGACCGGCGACTACATAAGCAGTGCTAGCCACGTGCGCGCAACGAGCATGGCGACAAGCTATGGTGGAACGGCTGCAACAGCGGTACCGGGGAGATGGTAGCGCTCCCACTAGCGTACACATGGTGGAGAGGGAGCCAAGGCGAGCTAGTGGTGCAGAGGAATTTGCATGGGTGAAGTGGTGATGGCTGGCCACAACACGGGCGGTGACGGTTCATAACGGCACGGTGGTGGGCAAAGCTCCAAAATTGGAGCTCAATTGAGCTGCAATTAAAGCAGGATGGGAGCGGCTAGAGAGGGGACATGAGGGCGGAGATGCGGGCATGAGGAATTGATGAGAGGTGCTCGCTCTCTGACTCACTATGACTGTGACACGACGGCGACAAAAAACAAGAGGGAGAAAGAGAGAAACGGGGCGCAGCGACGGGCTCGGCTCGTCCTCGCCTTGGCGAGACACGGTCGGCAAGTTCATGGAGACCCACACGTAGATGGTAGTAGACAGGCACGCGCTGCCCGACCGGCATGGCCCGCACGGCCACTAGTGTCATGAATGACATGGCGACGACGACACGACCACGTGCACACAGCATCAAAGCGGGCCAGCAACGCAGCGCGGTGCAGCGGTTACAATGTACAGGCGCGGATGCGAATGGTAGTGATAGTGTCACGATGTGAGGCAATAGTGGTGAACACGATGGTAGTGCAGCGCGGGATGGGGCAGGCGGCAGGCAAGCAGCGGCTCCACACGGCGGGGCCAGCGGTAGCAGCAGCGGCTCCGCGCGGTGGGCCAGCGGCAACCGAGCCATGGCTAGACCAGAGACGGACCACGGCCAGCCACGCACGGCAGCGCGCGCACGCGCGACCATGTGCGCGTCGTGCAAAGGCTACACAGTGACCGCGCACCCAGCTGCCAACCAACCCAAGACGTGACGCGCACGAAATTTAAAGTAATCTACACGACCAAACGGTTGCTCCAGGAGCCAAACCAGCTTCACCATGCTCAAGATGGCATATGAGACTACTAAATCGAGGTATAACACTACACCTTCCTTTAATCCAATCTCTCACAATAAATTGCTAAACATTACAATGTCTAGCTGTTGGGAGACTTGAAAATTTATAAGTTTTTGAGCTGGATTTGTTTTCAATTTGTGATTTCTAAGCTAGTGGAAATATTAGCTAGTAATATCATTTTTCGACCGCAAGTATTTCACTGTCATCTACAAAGTTTACACTTCAAATTTTAAGTATCACATACATGTTCTATAGCATTTTTACTTAATAAAAATTAGTTTTAAATCCTACTTGATGACTGTACAAATCGTGGAGCAACTTTCGTTTAGCGTTTTTGTTGATCGTTTTGAGTTACAGAAATTGATCTCCACACTTTATCACATGTATTAACACATAAACATGATGTTCATGACATGTTTTAGTAAATAATTTATGGTATAACATTGAGGGTGTTACAATACCATAAGTAGGACTAACAAGAACTTAATTGGTCAGGCATGCACAAAAAAAATGCTGAGCTGCCACAACCTGTTTCTTTCCTCCAAACACTAGCCCACTTCTCTCACATCCATCTCATCTGATACCGTATTAGCGGGTAGGGGCAGAGCTTGGTTAAGACCAAGCTGGGCCATGGCCAACCCTGCTCAATGTAATCTCCATCGTCTAAACAATAATTTTTATATTGTTCATTTGTGTTTAATGCTCAATTATATAGATTGCCCCCCTCTAATCCTGGGGTCAAGATCCGCCACTGGTATTAGGTTGCCACCATCACTCTAATAAGATGATCATTTTCATCCTCCTTCAACTAGTCTCTTACCATTGCTATCACGCTAACGAACCTGAAAATAGAATAGTTTGCAGAATGCAGACTGTGTTAGAAATGAGAAAAATGGCAAACAAACCTGAGACACAGTATAGATTTTATTACAAAAAAATTGCTCAAATTACAGAATATACAATTATTACAAAGATAACTTACTAATTACTCCAATCAAGAGCATATGCCATGTTGGACACCAAGGGTGTCTTCGACAATACCTTTGGTCGCCACTTTTAAAATCAATATTTAGCGCAAAATTTTAGCCTCTCTATATATATTATTTTGTACATTGATGGTGAAAGCTAAGTGTTACTGCATACTTCCTACAATAGTAGTAGGTAATCTATTTGTTGACGGTTTATACATTGACGGTGGAAGCAAAATTTTATTGCATACTTCCTACAATAGTATTACCCACTAGGTAATCTCTTTGACGATAGTAGTATTAAATTAGTCTCCAGCAATGGCATCCAATGATTTCCACACTAATAGTAATAATCAGATGGCTGGCATTATTTATTAATTTTACCAAATGATATGGGTTTGGAAGCCACAACTAAACAAAGGAAGCCAAAAAAAAAATTTGTTATAGGATAATCAGCATTTGATTGCATATTTGCATGTTGAGAGGCTATTTTTGTAAATGCTGAACTAGAGGAAACAAAATACATCAAATATATATTGAACACAAGTAAACAGAATTATCAGACTGCAACAAAATTCCAAACCCTAACCACCAATTTGCACAAAAATATTGAGATTTACCACATAAATTTTATTAGTAGATTTGTATTGAGTAATACTTTTCATACTGTCATACTTGTAATATTTTATAGTAACATACATTCAAACAACGTAATGAACAAATTAATGTCTTGGAGACGAACGAGGAGTGAAAAAGGACAAGTAAAGAAAAAGAGCAAGAAACCAACATATTGTATCACTGCTTAAGCAGGCTTGCAGTACACATTTTGGCTAAGGATTTATTTTAGACCCCCACAATCATTTTTTTTTACTTTTCTTTCCACCGATTAAATGTAGAAAGATCCTATCTCTCTTCAATTGTATTAACTAATTCCTAATGATCTTAGGAATTTCTTGTTTCATTACTTGCTTTCTCAACGACATGCCAAAGCAAAATTAAAAAATATAGAAAGTGCTAGAGCTTACATATGCTATGTTTGCTGAGGAACTCCAAAACATTCAGCACTTTTTCATCGACCACTTCGCATTTAACGTCCACTATTTTAAAATGTTCTGATATTGCATTTGATCTTTCTGTTGTATCAGGGCTTCCTCTCATTTCCACTTTACTTTTGGGTTCCTACAAAATGTATAAAGATATTTCCAGAATCAATTGATACAACAACAACAACAACAAAGCCTTTAAGTCCCTAAACAAGTTGGGGTAGGCTAGAGTTGAAATGCAGCAGTTGTATATCTAGAAAATGCACCTTGCAAAATAGTTGAAGAGTGAGCTTCTCCAAAACAGGTGAATGTTCTAGAATACATGTAAGCGAACTGAATTCCCCAGGCATACACCAGTATTCACTGAGTGACAGAGTCTTCAAGTTAGTAAATATGGGGCAACATTTCAAGTCCCTACTGAATATAGACTGCAAACACGAATAAACCTTCACATTACACATGACTAATTTGAAAGTGAAAAAAATCAAAGTGAACATCAACATATTAATCTAAAGTGTAAGCATACCTCTCTAATATCAGACTATAGCACCAAACTCTGAGCTTCTGATAAACCTTGGAGAACCATAGTGCCAACAGTATCACCATGTACTGGATAGCAAGAGCAGTCCTCATCCTCACAATCCAGACAATAAGAGTCATCGGAAAATTTGATTTTAACAACTGCCTCCACCAAGGAGGGCATTCTCTCGAGCAAAGGAATCCAGCCATCACTAGCTTCAAGCCACAGTGAAATGAGATTCGGGGCATAAATATGAGTGCGAGAAATCCTTTCATAATCGAATTAATTCCTGAAGCTTAGAAACTTTAGAGATTGTGACGAAATCCTATGGCAGTCAAGGAATTGACAACAATCGAACTCAAGGACTTCCAATGCCGGGCAGCTGGAGAAGTCAAGGAAGCTATCATTGAGTTGTACACATCCGAGCTTTAGCCTCTTCACATTCTGCGAGACGAGAGGCAGATTGCCCAGACCAAGCCAAGGGGTCCCAGCCATTGTTAATCCGTCTAATATCAAGGCTTAGCACTTGGACTTTGCAAATCAGAACATGCCGGATCCAGAGTTTCATATGGGGAATCTCTTCGTCTTCATATTCACACAAGTCGAGCACGCAAATGACAAGAGGTGAGCCACCGCGAAGGAGCACTAGATGGTCCACAAACTCCCTGATATCCGTCACAGATGCCGCTTCATGGTCCTCGCCGCACAAATGCGCAGGCCCATGGTGGACTTCCAGAGGTGGCGCCAGCGCCCGGTCAGCACGCACGTCCGCACAGCCTCCTGCGCTGGAAGGAATGACAGCACGTGGTGAAGGACATCATCAGGGAGCGCATCGAGACTGGGGCGGCCAGCCCTCGGAGGCGCCGCCCTCTTGACCTTTCCGCCCCTTTTCCTCGGAGGCATTGCGTCGAACAGCTGGCGGGCGTCGGTGCTGCAGTGGAAAGAATCGCTCAGATGGAGCGAGGTGTCGAAGCCAAAACGGAAAAGGCGAAGAGAAATACAGAGTCTGCGCTGGGTGCCCACCTCACCTTGCCTGGCCGGCGGCGGCTTCACAGGCGGCCGGAGCAACGACGCTGAGGAGTGAGGACGGAGGGCGCTAGGGCTCGGATGTGTCCGTGCAAACCAGATCGATCTCGCGGAGTAGAATAGAGGGATCACAGGGTCGCGGAGATGGAGGGAAAAGAATAGGGTGCCTGGTGCGCACGAGTCGGCTGTATGGAGTACTTTCGCGAATTCACGTCGCCATGGGCATCTGCGCCGGGTTGCGATCTTCGCCGTTCATGCTTGCTTGGAAGGAGGCTGGCTCGTGGCTTGTGGCGGAAGGTCGAAAGGAGGTGAACACTTCTCGAACGCACTGAAGGGAACCGACAAGTGGGCCGTTCCACCTCCGCGGTCCACGCAGCACACAGCACAGCACCAGCTAATGGCACTGGGGCTGGGCCTACCCCACCGGCCCACCAAGTTTCCACCGACATCGGAGCCAGACTTTCCAATCTCGTTCCCTGCAGGCCGCCAAGAATTCGGGAGTCGTCACGGCAGCTACGGTTGCAAGAGTCGCTGCGGAGAAATTCCTGGTGCCTCGGCCGTGGTGATATAGTTCTTCGTGATTTTAGACTATCGTGTGATAATGCAGAGGAGTATCCGGGAAGGAAGCATGGGCTCTTATGGACATATAGTTCAGGAAATTAGAGCAGATCACGCGAGATCAGTTTCGTTGAGTTCGTTCGTGAAGGGAGGCAATCAAACTTTGATGCCCATGTCTTAGCTGGAAGTAGTGCATATGATGATCTTGGTAGACATGTTTGGTTTGTATCTCCGCCGAATGACGTTTGTACTTCTTATGAAGCTTAATAAAGGTTTTGCTTCCCCTAAAAAAACATGGGAAAATTAATGAAAGGTGACAAGTCTTAATGGCTAATTGCGTGGTGAGCTTAAACGTAGTGTTCTAATTCATTATTTTATTCCCGGTCCCATATATCCGACACCATCTAATTTGGATTCCCATATCACTTGAACTATTATAGCCAAATGACTTCTGAAACAAACTTTCCATAGAACACTTCTATTGTGCATTTTTTTAGTTCATGTCAACATTGCCGTTCTTTCATGGAGTAAAATAATGTCATCTATTCTTTTCTTATGCCAATCTCAATTAGAATTTTATAAAGTTTTATGGGTATTAAATATGCTGACATGGCACTATATTTATGAAGAGAGAGATGATAAAAAGTTTTATGAGAGTAGAAAGAGTTTCATGGAGATTCAGCATTGTTTCCAAAATATGGGAACATTGGAAACTGGACGTGAAATTAGCACCGAGACTGGCCATAGAAGTATATTACGAACAAATCAAAACGTTCAGCACTTTTTCATCGACCACTTCACATTTAACTTCCACAGTTTTAAGATGCTCTGATATTATATTTGATTTCTCCATTGTATCAGGGCTTCCTTTCATTTCCACTTCAGTTTTGGATTCCTACAAAATGTATCAAGACATTTCCAGCATCAATTAATATTCTATAACAATTTGAAAATACAGCAGTTGTATATCTAGAAAATGTATACCTTGCAAAATAGTTGAAGAGTGAGCTTCTCTAAAATAGGTGAATGTTCTAGAATACACAGTTAGCGAGCTAAAGTCAGGCATACACCAGTATTCATTGAGTGAGAGAGTCTTCAAGTTACTAAACATGGGGCAACATTTCAAGTCCCTTCTGAATACACACTGCAAAGATGAATAAACCTTCACATTACACATGATTAATTTGAAAGTGAAAAAAAACAAAGTGGGCATCAACTTATATCAATCTAAAGTGTAAGCATACCACTCTAATATCAGACATCAGCACCAAACTCTGAGCTTCTGATAAACCTTGGAGAAGCACAGTGTCAACAGAATCACCATGTACTGTATAACGAGAAGAGCAGTCCTCATCCCCACAACGCCCACAATAAGAGTCATCAGAAAATTTGATTTTAACAACTGCTTCTACCAAGGAAGGCATTCTCCCAAGCAAAGGAGTCCAGCCTTCAGTATCATCAAGCCAAAGTGAAATGAGATTCGGGGCATAAATATAAGTGCAAAACTCTATCAAAATCGCAGTTACTGAAACTTAGAAACTTTAGAGATTGTGATGAAATCCTATGGCAGTCAAGGAATTCACAATCGTCGAACTCAAGGACTTCCAATGCCGGGCACCTGGAGAAGTCAAGGAAGCTATCATTGACTTGTTGACTTTCGAGCTTTAGCCTCTTCAGATTCTGCGAGACGAGAGGCAGATTGCCCACCTCAAGACAGGGGTCCCCAGGAATGGTAAACCTACCAAAATCAAGGCTTAGCGCCTGGACTTTGCACATCAGAACATGCCGGATCCAGAGTCTCATAAGGTGAATGCCTTCGTCTTCATATCCACACATGTCGAGCACGCAAGTGTCAAGAGGTGAGCCTCCTCGGAGCAGTAGATGGTACACAAACTCCCTGAGCTCCGATACTGATGCCGCTTCATGGCCATTGCCGCACAAAATGCGCAGGCCCGTGGCAGACTTCCAGAGGTGGCGCCAGCGCCGGGCCAGCACGCACGGCCTCCTGCGCTGGCAGGAATGACAGCATGTGATGAAGGACCTCGTCCGGGAGCGCATCGAGACTGGGAGGCGCCGCCCTCTTGACCTTTCTGCCCCTTTTCCTCGGAGGCATTGCGTCGAATAGATGGCGGCCGTCGGTGCTGCAGCGGATAGAAACTCTGAGATGGAGCGAGGCGTTGAAGCCCAAACGGAAAGGGCGGAGAGAAATATAGAGTCTGTGCTGGGTGCCCACCTCACCTTGCCTGGCCGGCGGTGGCTTCACCGGCGGCCGGAGCAACGACGCTGAGGACGGAGGGCGCTAGGGCTCGGATGTGTCCGTGCAAACCAGATCGATCTCGCGGAGTAGAGTAAGGATCACATTTCACAGGGTCGTGAAGTTGGAGGGAAAGGAGTGGGGTGCTCGGTTGTATGGAATCTTTTCACATCGCCATGAGCGATTGCATCGGGTTATGCTCGGAAGGAAGAGGCTCGTGGGAAGGTCGAACGAAAGGAGGTCAATACTTCTCCAACGCTCAAATTTCACAGTAATTATATAGAAATTTTACAGAAATCCATTCATTTCTTATAGAAAACACAGAGAAATAGAAAAAAAATATGCATTCTAAAAAGTGCTTAAATGGCTTTTGCGTGGTGTAGGTGTCTACATTGTACCTTGTAATTAAAAAAAAAGAAGTGGATTTTAGGAAAAAACGTCAATTTTAGGTGCTCATGGGATTCAACAAATTGATGACAAGCTATCTCCTTACATATCCAAACACAAATTTTCCTCAAAAATTCATACCGAAATCGTAGCCAAAATAGAAGAAAAAAATCCCCAAAAATAGCTAAAAACAGAAAACAAAAAATCTCAAATTTGGGAGAGGAGACCCAATCTTGCACAAATTTGAACTTTGATTACTCCATGATGTGCGACTACAAGTCATTTCTTAGCTGATCAAAATTTAATATGGCAATAAGTTAAATCAAAGAGGCTCTCCTCTTTCCTTCTCTTTAGCACTGAACCAAAACTCTCAACATAACAAATGAGATCGAGCCTAATCCTCAAAAGCTTTCGAAATAGCAGTCTCGCATATGTATTGGCACTTGGTTATTTCCCAAGTTACCTTACATGAAGCGCTCAACTCAAATACCTCATGGAAAAATTGTCCATGTTTTCAACGTCAATCCAACTGACCATGTGCCCTCTTGACTTTGCTTTGCCTCAATGCAAGCTTTGAGATGCCATCATGTGTTGATTGAGCCGACATCCGCCAGTTTGAAGCCCAAATCGGTCAAACCCATCGTTGATGGTTTTGAGGACTAGACCGGCAAGCCCTTATGCATGGCTCACCAAGCATGACTTACTGATGTTGATGCATACACAACCTCCATGTCCTCCACACGGCCGTCCACCAAGTACTCGCGTTGCGTTGCTATGACTTAGTCCAATCCCATCCTTGACTCTGATCGATGTCGTCTTAAACATGCATGTACTCTTTCTCTTTCATGTGCCTGATGCGAGATGTCCATGGTTCGACCTTAGCCTCTTAGTCCTTCATTCCAAGGCTACTTTTTCACCCTTCAGTCCATTGTGCACGGACTTCTCACTTGACCTTCTACATCGCTTGTCAACTACCTTGACACACCCAACACCTACAGATTCACACGCAAGAGACATGTTCACAACACACTCAACACGACACATGACATCTTTGTAAATTTATTAGCATGATCAAGTACATAGGACATCTGAACTCAACTAGAATAGCCTCAAACCTAACTATCAACTCTTGTGTCAATCATTCATTTATCACACAGGATGACACACCAAGGCACTTCTCAACTTGGTCTTTCAACCCCCCCCCCCCCCCCCTTGATGAATGCCTTGACTAACAATGAAGCACAACAAAGAGGGTTTGAGAGTAAAATATAGAACTCTCATTCAAGTGCCCAAAATCCAAGTAAAAGCAAACATAGGTCCAATAAAATATAAGGAGTGATTGTGAAAGCTACAAGTAAAAAAACTCTCGGTCCATAAAAAATGGCAAAGACTAAACACAAATGAAGAGTCACGTAAGAGAGACAAGAGCTCCATGCAAACCCATAGCCACTCAAAAGCATTTCATCATTTGTCAATCAATCATCACAATCAAACCAAGATTCTCATCAACTTGGTTTCACAATTTCTTTATTTCACACTATTAAAATAAAGTCTTTTGGGCCCAAAAATCTCAAACATTCTCATTTCACACTATCTTTATCTTGCCTTCTATATTCTACATTGTCATCATATTTTAACACTAACGATGCTAAGTGAAGGATAAAACGACCGTTTGTCCCCTTGTCATAAGGACAATTTGCACAGTACCAAAGTCATTTTGCATCGTCCATATTTCAAAAACAGTGTGCCTCATTCATGGCATTTGTTTTGCTTTTTATTATCACTTATCACATTTTAATAAGATTATGAATAATTTCACGATTTTTTGAAAGGTCACCAGGGGATGAACTATCCCCACCTAAATTTTCATTCCATAGATGCCGGGCAAGCCAGAAGGTGGAAGGGTGTGGCACCAATCCAGATACAATAAGTCTAGAGAAGTACAATGGGGGAGGGAGAGATTACAACAGCAACAACAACATTACCAATATATAGCAACAACACTTAACATAAACAACTAGAAGAACCAACACGAGGACTCAGGGATAAGCCTAGACTCAAGTCGAAGGATGCCAACCGATCGTCGATTTGCGCGATTTGCTCCACCGCCGAACAGCATACTCGCCGATTACGTCGTGACCATTGTGCCCTGCACCACTCCTCGTAGCTACATCGCTCTGCTGCCACCCTCCATTTGAGGACCAGCAGTGGAATGGGGACTAAGAGTGGCGACAGGCACTCAAGCCCAAAATCACCGAACATGGCGACCTCCCTTGAAGTTGATGGTGACACCTACAACACATTTGGGCCCACGTACCACCATTCAACGTTGTCCATGGGGAGGAAACCATAGAGGGGAATGGCGACAGTGGTGGAAACACCACCTGGCATTTGATTTTCTAGCACCATCAAGGAAAGCGCCAACGGAGCAGAGATGCCAGAGGAGGACACTCGTTGAAACATCGGCAACGACCGATGGCTAGGGCTAGTCTTACCCAAGAGGGGAATAAGGAGCTAGGAGAGATAGGTCTGAGCTAGCCTTCCACGATGGTGCCTCCAAGAAGGACGCAACGTCGTTGACGCCACCACCACCGGCTCTAGATAACTAGAGCTAGGTTTTCACCAGGAGGAGAGGGACAAAGCTACAACTATAGCGTGGGGAGGCTACATCAATGCCTCCAAGGAGGTAAGCGACGCTCGAGGGCGTTGCCGTCGATCGCACAACCAGGTCGTGCACGACTTTTGCCTAAGCTCCTCAATCCCGCGAATGAATTGTAGTCCGCCACCGCCATCTCAGAACCAATTTGGCGAGCACAAGCATGACGACACACCCATAGGCCATGGCCCTCATGTGGAGCTTTGACTTACCCAACGAGGCAATCAGGCCCCATCGACTGGAACCGGCCGAGAAGAGCGTGTTTGCACGTGGGCAAGACTTCACCGACGATGTCTTCAACAAGATAGGTGACGCAGGCTGCGCCACTGTCGCCGGCCCAGAGGAGCCGGGCAGGGATTTCTCGCCCACACCCCTTCCTCGTCTCGGGCCATCTCCACAGCCCGGCACCAGCCCAGATCTAGCCGCCCTGGCCGTTGGCTGTTGCTCGGCCATAGCCCTGGCCAGGGCCGCACGCGCCAGGTGCAGGTCGGGCTGTCCGACCGCCACCATGGAGCACGACCGCATAGGCCGCCCACGCGACGGGCCTAGACCCGTGCCACGCCCGCGTCGTCATACCTGACTGCGCACCAAAGCAGGCCACGACGACGGGTGACGATGCGCTCGTGGCCACCACACAACAGCGTGAAGTCGTCCCTGACCTCGATAGCCGCCACGCACACGGGCCCCATGGAGATGGTGTGGAACGCTGACGTGTGTCGCGTCGCTACCGTCCTCCTCGAATGGGTACAGCGAGGTGGGATCGCTGGCGTGGACAGCCGTATCTGCCGGCTCAGAGGCGCCGGACTCGGGGCAGGGGGGGCTGGGTCCGGACCCAGTGGATGTGGATCCGGTGCGCCATTGGCCATCTTGCTCACCACCGGCCTCCTCGAAGAGGAGCAGCATGACGGGCTCGTAGGCACGGGCGACCGCGTCTGACAGCCCGGAGGCGTCGGATCTAGGGCAAGTGTCGCTCCTGCGACCGCGTCTGACGGGCTGGAGGCGTCGGATCCAGGGCAAGTGTCGCTGGATCTAGACCCAGGGGATATGGATCCAGTGCTTGTTGGCCTCTTCTTGCTCTCGTCGTCGGTCATCTCGGCTTCCATGGAAGTAGAGAAAAGCTTGGGGAAGATGGGAGAGGGTGGGGAAGGGAGGCGGTGCGGAGGCCGCCTTAGCTTGTTGAGCGGCACCGCAGGCTGCCGTCACCGCTCGTCGGTGAGCAGTAGCGGCGGCCGAGGTAACTGACTGGGAGGGGGGGGGGAGTGCGGCGGCGCTGGGAGTCGCCCCCAATGCTGGATTGTATATGTATTTGTATCTAGGAGAGGCATAATTGGTATAAATCCACCACAGAGTTAGCCAAGGTATCAATTCTTTATGAATTATGAGGACTCTAAATATATATATCCAGGAAGTAAAATACATTGTCAATCCTCGCATTTGGCTTGAGGTACCACCTAATAAACTTCCAAAATACACATTCAAATGAGATCCTAATCTCGGTAACTATGTTAATATGTACCTGCTGAAAATGGAGCCTACATGCTGGCCCCTTCCTCTTCTCGATGAGATGCTGATCCATCTAGACCTGTACGAGGGCCGGAGCCCAGCCTGCAACCGTCTCATGCCAAGTTCGCACTAGAGTGGGCTGCCTTCCCGAAGCTCCTTGCACATCGTCGAGTTCTCTGACCTTTGAGTCCCCCTCTCCCCACTTCCAATTTGACGACCATGTCCTTGGTATTTTTGACAGCCGCCCACTGAAATGGGCAGTTGTTTATCGTCATGCTCCACCTTATGATGATCCTCATTGTCACCACTGATGGTGTAGAAGACCATGGGTCGCACCGAGTTCTTAGGACGACGACGACTATCTAGATGAGGATATTTTGAGTCTTTTCTCAATCCATTAGCTCATCTCTACCATTGTTACAACAACTAGCCAGGTGATTGGCTAACAATTGGGATCATGTGGGACTAAATTATTTAGCAGCTAAACTTTAGTCCTGTGTGTCGTATGTGCCCTAGATATAACTCTGTATATGCGTGGATTTTCTAACTTGGTGAGTTCCATGCCCACCTTTGGGCTCAGTGCCTGCAGCCAGGAGCGACTAGCTAGGTAGTACAGAAGCGCCTACATGTATATTGATTTGCGTGGCAACAAAAGATGTCTTGTAAACTCATGCCACGATGCTCTGCGAAATGAAATTAAAGGCGTGTTCCGTTGAAAAGGGGCCCAACTTGTGAAGGGTTGTAGTAGTACTACTAGTAGACAAGGAAACCTGCCAAATTAAAAGCCCAGTCTAGTTTGGAGTTTTGGCCCGAAGAAATGCACAAAAGGCGGAAGACGACGGACGCTGCTCCTAATAATGGTCCCTCATTCAACGTCAAAAAAAATAATTGTCCCTCATTGCCGAAGTGGAGGTACTACACGTTAAGAAAACTGAAACATACGCGTGCGAAACATATGCAACATAATTAATGAAGCTCCAAATAACGTACCGACAAAGCACCTTAATACATATAAGTATGATAATATAAAAGGAATCTAAGCTTTCGTAATTGGACCATTTATATATATTGTTGTTATTACATAGAAGGTGACGGAACACACTAATAGCCAAGAATTACAATAATAACAAGCTAAAATTAATACAAGCAATGGCGCGAGAACGAAATGAAACAGCAACAGCAGCAGCAGCAGACGCAAACTACACGACCCGGGGAGAGACCTAGCCCCCTTTCTGGTTCTCTCAGTCTCGTCTTCATCCGGCCCTTTTCACAGCAGCTCGATCACGTGTGCGCTCGTGCGTGTGCCAGTACTGCGCAGGCATGCACACGGCTTGCCTACTTGACGTGCGGCCTTAATTTATGACCTACCCGGATACACATCATACGCATATTCTGAGCGAGGAATCTAGCTAGCTAGACTTGGTCGGCGTTGCGTTGGATGTTTGCCGGTGCCGTTCTCGGCCGGCTTGGCCACCTTGGCCTCCTCCGGGGGTTGCTGGGCCTTGATAAGCTCCACCACGGCAGGTGGTGCGGCGGACAGCTTGGCAATGGTCACCACATGCTCGCCGGGCACCTTGAAGGTGCTGTCGTCGACCGAAATCGCCGCCTCCTTGGCGTCGTCGGCCACCTCCTTGGCGGGCACCCTGGGCAGTCGCGTTGCGGTAGAGCGTGTACAGGCCCATCTGGACGACACCGAAGCTGAAGCCAAGCACGTTTGGCAGCTGATGCATGCAACAAACAAAACAAAAGCCGCACAAGTTGTTAGTAGCTGTTTCCTTGTAAAAGAAGGACAACGGTTTACTTATCCAGCGGCCGGTTTGCTTGCTGAAAGCTAGCTTTAGTACGTTTACTTACGGCGACGTATTTGTCCTTGATTAGCAGGCCGTAGAGGAACCAGACGACGGCGCTGACGGTGAGGGAGAGGGAGAGCGAGAAGGGCATGAACTCCACGCTCCTTGTGCGCACCACCTGACGCTGCAGAAGCCAAGCGACCAAACAACAGACGAGTTGTACGTAAGTGGACTGATGACCAGATGCACACGTACAATCGATCGTACAGCACACACGATAGCTAGCTATAGAGGTACTCCTATATATGATGGTTAGTTGTTGGTACGCACGATGATGCTGAGTGGCGCGACGAAGACGCTGACGGAGAAGGCGACGCAGACCCAGCCGAGGACGACGACGCGGTGCTGTCCGGCGGAGAGGAGCAGCGTGAGGAGGAGGATGAGCCCGAACACGCCCACGTTCAGGAGGAGCAGGATCTTGGCCGTGAACAGCTGCGCACGTACGTGAAAGCATGCATGCATGGGTCAGTGGTGAGGATGATCGTGCTAGCCGGCGGCCGGAACATCACCATCAACACCAAAGGAGCAAACGACGACGACGACGACGGACCTTTGCCTTCTTGGGCGCGTAGAGGAGGTACATGACGATGTAGAGGGTCTCGATGACGCAGCCGGCGGAGTTGATGGTGATGAGCAGGAACTCGTTGGACTTGAGCAGCGCGTAGTAGATCCACAGCATGGCGCTGAAGAGGGCCACCACGTACGGCACCGACTGGAACCCCTGCGTCGACTTGCTCTTGTAGATCCGGTAGAACGTCGGCCTGTGTCGTCGTCGTCGTCGTCGTCCGATGCATGACATGCCAAACCACACGGTCAGATCAGCTCCTCGCGCACGCAGCTGAGTGAGCTAGAGAGAGACACACAGAGAGATAGGGAGGAGGGGGCTTACAGTGCTGCCAGGTAGGTCATGAAGGAGATGATGTTGCCTGCAAACACAAACAGCACCGGCAAACAAAACAAAATTAACAAAAGGAGCGACCGAGGCATCAGAAAGAATTCTGCTGGGGATGGAGCTTGATCGAGCGCTTTGCATGATATAGCATGACACATGCAAGTACGTACGTTGCAACAATCCTTTAATTAAGTTCGATAACCATCGATTGGGCCCTTTAATGTGCGCGCTTTGTGATGTCACGCACACCAGAGGGAGAGGCGAGGCAGGCAACAAAGATACTAGATTGGAGCCCCCGCTCTTTCTCTTTTTCTCTTTTCTGCCCTAAATGGACAGGCACCATAGCATGCATATAGATTATATGTCTATATCTCCTTCCCTTTCTCTAAAAATACCTATATCTCCTTCCAACCCAATGACGAGTTTAATGAAATTCTTGTTTATGGTACGACAAGCAAAGGGAACAGCTTGTGCCTCTACATGCGTGGGTGGGGTGGGGGTGGGGATTAAATGGGAAGAATTAGGATGCTGTAACAAGAGTAACCATGCATGTTTTGGCACACACATGTTCCTAGCTATCTAGTAGGAGGGGGTCATTTTGCTGAGAAGCACACTTACAATGAAAGAAAAAAAAAGAATAACAGGAAAATGAATTAACAAAATCGAATTGGGTCTACTGAGACGATATACCGAGGAGGCCGAAGGCAAAGGCCATGGGATGCTGTAGAGACAGGCCAGCCATTTGGAGACCTTTGCTTTGGTATGAGCGTTTATGAGGAGGAGGATCGAGGAGTTTGTATAGATAAGTAGGCTAGCTTGGCCAAGGATTTCTATGCCAAGCTGGTAGAGCTTGCTTATGAGCACTTGATCCTTCTTCTCAATGAGAACCAAGAGAGGAGCTAGGTGACAACTACTACTCGAGTTGCTTGCTTGCCTGAAAGCTTGATGGTAGCAGAGACCTTGGAGGGGGTTTATATAGTGGAGCAGGCAGGAAGGAACCTCGCTCCAGCCGAAAAGGCACACATGCAGTGTGGTGTGTGACCCCTGGACGACACCAATAGCACACTCAACCGTATTGGTCCTAATTAATCAACAACAGCCAGGAGATTGAATAAGCCAGCCAGGAAACAAGATAACCATCAGCATGACATAAAGGTGGCATTCCACATCCACTTCCTTTTGTTGTCACAATTCTTTCCTAGCTCATTGCACTGTTTTATTTATGAAAAATTGTTGTGCAGTGCACAGCACGGCAAGTTGTTGTCCTAGCTAGGTACTTAGCTAGGATCTAGCAGACATCATGTAAGATAGTAGGAGGCTTACACTACTGGAAACCGGCAATTTGCCGAGTGCCCGCGGCACTCGGCAAAGCCCGAAATACACTCGGTAAAGGCTTTGCCGAGTGCCGCACTCGGCAAAGAGCAGTCGACAAAGAACCCGTCGGCAAAGGTTTCTTTGCCGAGTGCCACATATCGGGCACTCGGTAAAGCCTTTGCCGAGTGTCACGTCAGCACTCGGCAAAAAAAAAAACCGACGTCAACTCTGACGACCTCTTTGCCGAGTGCCACCTCAGCGGCACTCGGCAAAGAATTTTTCCTTTTTTTTTGAAAATTCTTTGCCGAGTGCCATACTCTTGCACTCGGCAAAGAAATTTTTTCTTTTTAAAAAAAAAAAATCTTTGCTGAGTGTCATGGCTCTGGCACTCGGCAAAGCTGGGAAATTAGGTCTCTGCTTCCTAGCTTTGCCGAGTGCCATGGTCACGGCACTCGGCAAAGCCCTCTTTGCCGAGTGTGGCACTCGGCAAAGAGGAGAAAAATGCTATTTTTTTTGTTTTTTGCTTTCCATCAGCGCAAACAAAAAAATCACATATATATCAACACACAGCACAGGATATATCACATACACATCCATATTCCATCACATACACATCCATAACCCATCACATACACATCACCATCCATAATACATCACATACAAATCCATTGTCCATAATCCATCATACATTCGCATCATCCATGACAATATCCATCACAATATATATATGTCTCTAGTAGTAGTCCAACATAAGGCTAAGTCTAACACAAGTCCATGCAACATGAAAAGAAACAAATAAACGGTACCTACTGCCAGCCTCCCCACCCGGAGTGTGAACTGCCACCTTGAGGAGGGCCAGTTGTCCACCCGGCCTGTGGAGAAGGGCCACCTTGAGGAGTCGGGTTCGAACCCGCCGACTGTTGCTGCACAAAGAAGAAGCGAATTCATGAGTATCTACAGGAGGGCCGCATAAGCTAAAGGAATAAACAACCATATATACTCACCGGAGTCCCTACAGGAGGAGGAGGAGCCACAACTGGAGCGAGCAGCGATTGGGGCACGACCACACCTGGCAAGGTCTGAAGGCTCGCCATGAAGCTGAACATGTCCTGCAGCCTCTGCGTCTCGGCCGCCCTCTGGGCTTGTACAGCCTCCATCTCCAGCCGATGGGCCTCCGCCTAGGCCGCCTGTTGGGCCTCCAACCTCCGCAAGTCGGCCTGCAACATTCCACCCGCAATGTTTAAACAATGCAAAGGCAAGGTAGATGTGTAAAAGCAATGAACGACGAATAAAACAGTACTAACCTGGAGTTCCATCATCTACTACTGTGAGCTCTGCTGCTGAGAGCGTATGGGGAGGGAGGAGCTCGTGCTCCTTGCTTGAATCTCGGCGAGGTTGGGAACAGAGGCGGAGTCGACTGTGCTGTCCGCCATCCAGTACCGGCCGTGCTGCTTCCCTCCTCCCAGCCTCATCAGGAGGTCTGTGTCCAGGGTTAGGTGGCCGGATCGAAGTCCTCCCCATGGCGCTCGCGGGCCATCGAGGTGTACTCGCTAAGCTTGCTGTGGACGCTCACGCTAGTGTACGCCTCGGGCCCGTCCGCCGGGTTGTAGGTGACTTTCGAGGCCGTCGCCTTGCCCTTGTGTGCCAGGGCGTACGCCATGTACTCGTTGCATTCCTGGCCTTGGTGCGCCTGGGACTACGAGGAAAACACAAAGATGATTACAAGTAATGAGAATTGAGTGTTAGAATAAATAAATAAAGATGAAAACACAAAGAAGATTACCCATGTCTGGGCGTACGCGTTGAGGCTCCGGTTGCCTTGGTGGTGTAGCGCCCCACCCTTCTACAGGCGGCAGTCCCGATAGATGTTGTGCTTCTCCACCCACTCCTCCGAGAGCCACCTGTCCACAATGGCCTCCTAGCAGAGGCGGTGCCTAGCGCACCAATCAGGACATTGCTGCATGCCATCAAGTTATTGATATGTCAGAAGATGAAATGAAGCCTACCTATTCTTCATGGAAGGAGTTAGTATTAATGTTTCGTACTTACCAAGAGGTACTGCTCCTTGGTGAGCATCCTGGTCCTAGCATCGGCCTTCCTCACCACCTAACCAAGGACGTCGGTGCAGTGGCGAGGCGATGCGGTGCAGGCAGACCAGCAACGCCAACGAAGATGATCGGGGTTGCCGAGTCCCTCCCATGGGTCCTTCTCCTACATAAAAAGACAATAGGTTAGAATCCATTGAAAATTTCGGCAGCACCTCCCCTGCATGGGGAGGTTTCCAAAACCTGCAAGAAACGTAGGCGCGATGGCCAACAACCACATATATACCAAACATAGGCACGAAGGCCAACAAACATATATACACCAAGACGAGCCATGTACTTTAGTTCTCTTTCCATGCAGATGAAAGTATCGAAGTAGTACAGCAACAAGTACTACTACCACTACAACTACTACCAACACTAACACTACTACTACTATCACTACTTACTACCAACAATACTACTAACACTACTAACTACTAACTACTACTACTTACTAACTACTACTAACACTACTAAGTACTACTACTAACTACTACAGGTGTAGGGCATACCTTCGCGACGAGAATGGCAGCGACGAGGGTCGGCGACGACGGTGAGGACGACCGCAGCGGCGTGAGGGTCACCTTCCTTCTCCTCTCCTTCTCCTTCTCCTCCTCTCTTCTCCCCTCCTCCTCTCTTCTCCCCTTCTCCTCTCTTCTCCCCTGCCTCCTCCTCTCTTCTGCAGTGGCGTGGTGGCGGGGGTGGGCGCGTGGTGCGGCGGCGGCGGCTGAGGGAGAGAGAGGTGAGAGGGAGAGAGAAATGAGAGAGCGAGACAGAGAGCGCGCCGGTCGGGCGCGGTTGAAGGAAACGGCGGCTTTGCCGAGTGCCAGATCGGCGGCACTCGGCAAAGTCAATTTTCTTCGCCGAGTGTCGTGATCTGGCACTCGGCGAAGTTTTAAAAAAAAATCAGCAGCTCTTTGCCGAGTGCCAGCTGGGCGGCACTCAGCAAAGTTATTACTTTACCGAGTGCCAACCCTAGGCACTCGGCAAAATAATTTTTTTTGTTTTTTGCCACCAATTTTTTTTGAAGCTTTAGTACACTACCACAAACAACATGTTTAAATTTGGGACATTTTCATTGCCTTTTGGCATATTTCTATAGTTTATTTTGTTTTGTTGAATTTTTTCAGAAAATGTAAGTTTGAACTGCAGGTGCATCGAATAATGGATTACATTCATTCAAAAAATGTTATCCTTGTTTCTTAGTGTAAATTTAGGCTAAATCCAGGAACTGTCTCGAAATTTCGATCAACGTGCTCACGGGGCAACGCCGCCAACTTGCGTGGGAGTGGATTTTTAATTGTATAAAATGCGAATGAATTCCGAAAATCATGAAACTTGTTGAGTTGTCGCCATATCGTATGCGTATGCCGTGGAAAAAATTTGAAAAAGTTTCGAGCACGTTGTCACGTACGATGCTCACAAACCAAGACATCTCTAAATGCGTATGCCGTTTGGCATTCAACAAAACAAAATAAACTATAGAAATATGCCAAAAGGCAATGAAAATGTCCCAAATTTAAACTTGTTGTTTGTGGTAGTGTACTAAAGCTTCAAAAAAAATTGGTGGCAAAAAACCAAAAAAAATTATTTTACCGAGTGCCAAGTTTTGGCACTCGGCAAAATAAATTCTTTGCCGAGTGCCAAACGGGAGGCACTCGGCAATGAGGACGCTGCTGGATGCCGTTAAGCCCTACCAATCTTTGCCGAGTGTCTGACTTTGCCGAGTGCCAGACACTCGGCAAAGACAGCCTTTGCCGAGTGCAGGTCTTTGCCGAGTGCCAGGCACTCGGCAAAGGCCTCTTTGTCGAGTGCCATATTTTGCCGAGTGCGACGCTCGGTAAAGCAGGTCTTTGCCGAGTGTCCGAAAATTGGCACTCGACAAAGATTTTTGCACTCGGCAAATCACGTGTTTCCCATAGTGTTAGCTCTACAGTTAATGAAAGGTCATGTGCTAAGGGCACTAATCTTTTCTCTATATATGGACGATCTGTGACACAGTCCTTAACTTACAATTTACACATGTGGCAATTTTATCTCTCTCTCTCTCTCTCTATATATATATATATAGGGAGAGACTATTCAGTAGCTGGCTACGAAATAAGTTATTCTGTAGCCACCTTCATTTACTATAATTTTATATACTAATTTATGATAATGTCAATACATATTTACGATAGTTGGGTTACTATAACACATGGAGATATTTACCATAACGTTATATTAAACCACTTAGTAAGGAGTTACTATAATCTCGTAAATTAACATAGTAATTATTGTAACTCAAAGTGGCTACAGAATAAGTTATTCTGCAGCCAGCTACAGGATAGTAGTTCTATATATATATATATATATATATAACCCTTTTGTCAAGCATGATACGGAGTTCGATTCCAAAAACATATTGGGTCATGTATGTGACCCGGACTCATATATCATTCAGAAGTAGAGATTTTGGTAAAAAAACATCTTTCAACAACATTTTCAATTGGATATCCGAATATAGATACCTTATATTTCATATTTCTCGCTCTCCAAAGATGAAGAGTGAGGATGACTCTCTGACTACGTATAAGATATAGAAAAACTGTTGGAGAGTACAAAGATATAGAAACCAATTTTTACTCAAATGATTCTCCAAATGATAATTTAGATTTTAGAAAAACTCTTAGAGATGCTCTTATACATCTAATACCTTTGTAAAATACTATAGTTCACACATTACACGTGGCTCTAAATCACTGCTTGGATGACGGATATCAATGAAAATAATAATACGATGATTTATGTTGTTTTGGGCGAAAAATAAAAACTACTCAGGACAGAGATGATTATTTTTCTCCGACATATATTCCCCTAAAACTTTGATACTTTTTTCAATAAGACTCTTAAACATCTAGATAATCTACTATATAATTACAGGGCAAATGACTCCTATTGACATTTGTTCGTCCTACATCTAAACGCTGCACCCGTAAAGGCATATATAGGTTGGTTGAATACAAACTTAGGATCAGGTTATTTTGCATTATGTTTTATAATGACAAAGGTGCATATAAAATCATTTTGGGTATTTTAAATTATATTTCACATTGGGAGATCTGGTAATTTAGATACAAAGTTAGTGGGTTATTTTAAACTATCTTTCATAGTAGCAAAGGATGGTAATTTAGATGTAAAGTTAGGATTTATATTGAATTATGTTTCATAATGACAAAGGTGGGTAATTTAGATGCAAATATAGTTGATTATAATTTATATACAAATTTAGGAGGTTATTTTAAATTATCTTTCATAATAACAGATGTGGGTAATTTAGATGTAAAATAGGGGTTATTTTTATATATTTTTCAATGGCAGAGGTGGGTATTTTTTTCTTCTAAATTATAGTAGATCCAATGACTATTGTGAGGGATGATGATTTGAGTCTCTCAAATTAAAGGGCTAGATGTTTCCAATTATTTTGAGAATTTCTATGTTTTATCTTTTTCCTATCGCTTTTGGGAGAACTAAAATGGTGCCTTTTGTTGGGGCCTCTAACTAGTAATGGCAGATGCGGGTAGTTTTTTTTTAGCCTAGACTCCTAGTGTACAAGTTGTAGTATCTGTACTCTACACAACACACTCACACCACCATACACATGCACACCTCTAGAAGCTACAACCTATACATCTCAAACGTCCTTCTGGAAATCATCGAAGCCACACGAGCCTCGTAGACGACGGACATGTCATAGTCCCATTGTAGCGCGCACACGAGTGTCCAGGACCTGCAAGATTATTATTTGGGAATAAATCTCCACGGTGGGAAATCACTGAGCCGAGCAGGGCTCGAACTCAGGACCGATGGCTTCCACTCCGGGAGAGCTCACCATCTGAGCTGCAGCTCGGTCCCAGATGCGGGTAGTTTATATACAAATTTAGGGGTTATTTTAAATTATCTTTCATAATGGCAGAGGTGGGTAACTGAGATGTACAATTAGGGGTTACTTTATTTGTTTTTCATAATGGCAGAGGTCGGTAATTTTTTTTTCCAAATTACCACAGATCCAATGGCTATTATTGGCGATAAATATTTCAGTCTCCCAAATTAAAGGCTGAATGTTTGTGATTATTGTGATAATTTTTAGGATCCAATGATTGCGTGTCTAAGAGAATTAATGTGATGCATCCGTTATGGCCTCTAATTTATAATAGTAAGATTTTGTGCACCAGAAAATATTCCCTCCTTCCTAAATTATATTTTGGTTTTTTTAGATTCATAGCTTTTACTATATACTTAGATATATACTAGCTCTAGATACATAGTATAAAAGTAATATATCTAAAAAAGCAAGATGGTCTTACAATTTGGAAGGGAGTGAGTGAGTGGCAGCTCTTACACTTGTCAACGATTACTATGCATCCGAAAAGATCTAGTACTGACCTTTGACTGATTTGTTTTGCTACACCTGTTCTATAGTACCGGTTTTCTTGACGCTGTGCAGTCTGAAAGCAGCGGACCACACGCAGAGAACCATTCCAAACTGAGCTACACGGCAAAAAAATTAAGACAATGGACTAGGACAATAGTGATCAAAGTCAAACTAGAGTACGTACCTTGCGCACGAACAGCATTTCCATTATTACGCCATATTGTCCGATCTTTGATTAGCGTCATCGTCCGCTCCCTACTTGCTGCTTCACTGAAGTCAAACACTTGTGCTGCTGAAACTCCAGCACCACTGTGGTCTTGTTGCCCGGCCTCCCTGCTTGCTGCTTAAATGTACATCTTCTTTATTATTTTAGGAGATATAAGTATTAGTTACATCTCACTAATAAAAAATTACAAACTTATTAGCAAGCAATCAATTGAAACCTACGCCATGTTACTTAGAATCAAATTCACCCCAAGTCTTTAAAGTTGTGTGTAGGTGTCATATAGGTCCGCCAAAGTCTCAAAATACATTTTGAAGTCGTTGAAATTAGTTTGAGTCTCATCCATGTCCAAACGGGTGCTTACCTGAGCCGGTAGTGACGTGGATTTTATGCACAAGAAAATACTCTGTCCTTCCTAAATTAATATTTATTTTTTAAAACTTATAACTTTTACTATGTATTTAGACATATACTACGTCTAGATATATAATAAGTTAAAAGCAATGTATCTAAAAAAAAAAGCAAGACGTCTCACAATCTAGAAGGAAGGGAGTAAGTGGAAGCTCTTACACTTGTCAATGATTACTGTGCATCCATAAAAGTCTTTGTGACGAGCACAATTGAGGGCCTGTTTAGTACTGACCTTGACAAATTTTTATTTTGCTACACGTACGGGATGTGATCGATCTGACCTTCCATGTACAAGCACGTACACGTGCTCTATAATACCCGGTTTCACGTTGTGCAGTCTGAAAGCAGCAGACCACACCGTCCACACGCAGAGAACCACTCCAAGCTGAGGTACACGGCAAAAAAATTAAGACAATGGAGTAGGACACTGCCACACTGGTGGCCAATGCAAAGTCAAACTAGAGTACCATATAGCGAATGCGGTACACACGAACAGCAAAGGCTCACGTAACAAGAATACCGTCTGTGAGATGCAAATAGCAACTTTTCATCTCAACGAAAATGGACAAAGGAGAATGCCGCTGGCTGGGTAGTTGTCAGGTACCATGAGCATCTAAAAGGGGGTGAATTGAGTGTTTAATTTACACTTAAAAGCTAGTGCTTAACTTACACTACCACTAGAAACCATAAGCTATTCAAGCAAGATGCATACATAAGGTCTTTTCTATTGTACTTTAACTTACGCATAACCCATAAAGGGTTTTGCAATCTAGAACCAATTCTATGAACTAACCTAAGCTAATCTAGGAAGGTAAGGGATGCACAAGTGAAGTACAAGCTGGAAGCAAAAAAAAAAGAGGTAAGTAAACACGCTTATTAAATAAGAGAGAGTAAACTTCTAAAGACACGACGATATATAGCCCTTGATGTCAATTGCCAAAATGCAACCCTTAGTCCACGTTAGAGCTCCCCCAAGATACGCTCTTGGTCGCCATGTCTCTCCCGGTCATAGTGTTAGATTCTCCATACCATACCTCTACCAACCAAAGGGTAGCACGTGAGTCACATTGTTCTCAGTACTACCCCAAATCTCTTGGTCACCTTGATGCTATGTCTAATTTATTAATCTTGCTAGAAACTTCACTATTACTATCAAGTTTATTACTGAAATTACTACAGGTATTGAGTACCCAAATCGTATTCTTCTTTTTTGTTTAAAATTGCTATTCTTTTTAATCTTATCGTTGGCAACATCATTCATCGTTACTACTTTCTTACCCTTTGTTGTGTCGGCCTATTCTGGCCCGATCAACACTCTTTTATTCACAAAGTTAATTGTGTTTTTGGGAAGATTTTTCAAGTAACTTGTGCCCCAAGCATCTTGAGAGTTTATAAACTTCTATCGACCTTCATTAATGGCAGATTGCAATTGATGATGACCAAACATATTGCAATTTCTAGTACTATGAGAAAATAAACTGTGCAACTTGCAATATGTACGGCCTTTCAGTTCTGCATATGATGGCATAACATGGTGATCTAGTAATCTAATATGTTCCCCTTGCAATCAAATATAAAAAATCTGATCACGCATAGTTATATCAAATGTATACCTTTTATTGTTTAACTGATTCTTCTGCGGAGACGACTTTAAGTCTAAGCAAACGAATGGTTTTGTCGATAGAATATCGTCGACAGTCCTCCGAGGGGTATCCCACGAAGGTAGATTGATCGACAGAGATGTGTGTAATCGAGAACAAGAAGGCAACAGAGACACACGAGTTAGATAGGTTCAGGCCGTCAATATGACGTAATACCCTACTTCTGTGGTCTGTTGGATTGTATTGGCTATCGTATCAAATTGCGTGTCTTTGGAGGGGGTCCCTGCCCGCCTTTATATAGTCCGGGGGCAGGGTTACAAGTCGGTTAGATCTAGGAGATAACCGGAAAGTAATAACATATTACAGGAATCATGAGATCATACGTATCCTAACAGATTTCGTAGTATCTTCAGGATATCTTCCCGGTGTCTTGCGGGAGACGCCGAGCAGCGTCGTGCCCCGCAAGGCTTCATCTTGTGGGCTGGGCCGCCCCTAGGGGCGCAGCCCATATGGTCCGCCGTGGGTATCTGGGGTTGTACCCCCCACAGCTAGTCCCCAAGCACCTTGCATCCATTGTGCAACGCCGTCTTGAGCTTGTCCGAGCAGGTGCGAACAAAGCTGAGCAGTCAAACTCATGGTCCGGCCACCGTGATGATTTGCCGAGCAGTTGTGAGCCGTCGCCGAGCAACGTGAACTATCGCCGAGCAGTGTGAACCATCGTCGAGCAGCGTATCCCAAGTTAGGCTTGCCATAAGGATGTAAGGAGCTCAAGTTTGAAATCAAAATTTTTCTCGCAATGGACCAAGTGTGCCCACTTAGAGTCCGACCATGAGAAAGGGAGATAGTCTTCTTTAGCTTTGGGAGGCGCGGACTCTTCCAGATTAAAGCAAACACACTCACCGCGAGGTGAAGTGTGCCTACTTAGTCCCCGAGTCTAATAGTAGGTGACGTAGTCACGTAGTTCCAAGGTCCAAAGTAAGGAAAAGCACAAGGCCAGCCGAGCAGGCAGCTAGTCCCCGGGTGTAGCCCTAAAATGAGAAAAACACATTCACCGCAAGGTGAAGTGTGTCCACTTAATCCCCGAGCCAAACAGTAGGTGACATGGTCACGTGGTGCCAGGCTAAAAAACAGTAGTCAACAGAAGAAAGTCCCTACTGCGATGAGGAGCCAAGTCTTTTTGATGATGCAGTCCTTGAGCCACAAGTGGAAATCCTGGAGAAAACAAATCGCAGAGAAAAAACTGGAGTAATGGTTGTACAGTAGTAATACTGAGCTATATCAGATGGCGAAGAAGTCGGTGAATATTCGGTGAGCAGTAACAACTTGCGGCGATAAATGGGTGATACGAGCTGCAGTTGTGCGAAAGCCCAGGTAACGGCCCACCACGCCATTTTAGAGAATTCGGAGAGGCACAAATCGTGGAGCGATTTCCTAAAAACCCTCGAATGCGAAAGGTGGGGGGGAGTGCTTTATAACTACGTCACCACACCCGGCGCTGCCACCTTCACCACTTTGTCGTTTCATCTTCCTCCTCAGCCCTTGTGCTTCTTGATTCATATTCACACACATTTCAACCGTGAATCCCAAACCAGATCTGAGAGATGGCACCGAAGAAAGGAGCTGGTAACCCGAAGAAGGCGATTGCCGGAGTCAGCCGTGATGAAGAGTGGGTGCCGTCGCGTATGGGGGAGGCAGAGCTCAACAGGATAGTGGAGGCGGGTGTTCTACCTGACTGCGTCACCCCCGGAAGGTGGCCGACCAGTGGTGAGCCCTACCCAATGCCTCATACTAACGAAGCTGTAGTATTTGAGGATTATTTCTGGCGCGGGTTATGATTTCCTGTTCATCCTTTCTTGAGGGATCTATTGGAGTTCCGGAGAGTCAGTTTGTGCAACCTCCACCCAAACACCATCTTGCACATTTTGATTTTCATTCATTTCTGTGAGGCACATCTCGGGATTCTTCCCCACTTCAACCTCTTCGGTCACCTGTTCTGGCTGAAGAAGAAGGGTGACGGTGGTTCCAAGGTGGTCGGCGGCGTGTATCTTCAATTGCGTGATGGAATGGCGGGCGAGTACCTCACTATGCCGCTGAACACGTCGCTAAAGTGATGGAATGCCAGGTGGTTCTATATGAAAAAGAGCCATCCTACCATCCACTGCGACGCTGACCACATCTCGGAGGGCCAGAAAAGCCGGTCGAAGAGGCCAAGCAGTGTCGATATGGATCAGGTGAGGGAGCTCCTCAGCCTGATAAAGGGCTTAAAGACAAATGCCGGTCTGGTGGCGGAGAGCTTCATAGTGCGCCACATCCAGCCTTGCAAGGAGAGGGCCCATGAGGGCTTTGACTTCAAGGGGGACACCGATGACACTAGGGAGAGGATGGAGATGCTATCGAGGGACGAAGTGCTAGAGCGGGCCACAGAGCTATTCGCTCTGTTTGCCTTGTTCAACGTGTCAGGGTAGATGACACCCTTTAACTGCATGAACTCGCCTCCTTAGGTAAACATCTCATCTGTGTGTTCCTGATCCTTTTTTATCCTATACTGTTGCCGAGCAGTGAACTAATTCACTTATGGAAAGATCCATCCACAGGAACGAGCGATGTACTTCTTGGGTGTGCTGAGGGGTGATTGGCCACAGGCCGTAGATGCCCAACCACCAGCTTAGCCTGAGGAAGGTACCATTAGTGCCTTGTCGGAGTCCAGAGGCGTAGATGTTGGTCGAATGGATAGTCCTTCCTCAGTGTCGGAGAAAGTCTGGGGGAAGAGGGCAGCGGCAGATAAGCCGGTGAATGGTGGGAACGGCGCCTCCACTGAGTTCCTTATGTAGAACCACTCCCCATGCCACCCCTGATTAGAGTCATAGGGGGTGTACGCGGGGGAGGAGCCCGACAAACACAGCTTCTTCTGTAGGGCGAAGCCACCAACCGGCGCGGTCCTGGCCAGCTTCCCCTCTGACAAAGCTTGCCCAGTTAAGATCCGCCAGAAGAAGTCCACGTGTGGCTCCATCCCGAGGAAGGCCTCGCACATGGTGACAAAGCCGGCGACGTGTAGCACCCCAGTCAAATTGAGGTGCTGCAGCTCTAGGCCCCACTCATTGAGGAGCCCACGCAGGAACAAGTGCGTGGGTATCCTAGCCCACGCTCATAGAAGGCGAGGAAGGAGACGACCACGCCAGCCCAAGGTCATGGGAAATCCTCCCTCGTAGGAGCCCTCCAGTGCGCCACCTCCTTCGGTGGAAGCAGCCCCTTCTCGGTGAAGGCGGCGAGCACCGACTCGTCCACATTGGATGGCCTCCAGCTTGACATTGTGCTCCAGATTCATGAAATAGATATGTGAGTTCTCCCCTCCCTCGCTTTACCCTCTTTCTCGCTTAGGAACCGCCACGGCGCATGAACGCACTGGGCGAGAAGGTAGAAGGAGGAGAGGCAGCAGTTGGAGAATAGGCGAAGGAATAGGACGAAGGCCCTCTCCCTTCCCCTATTTAAGGAGGAGGCACAGCAATTGGAGAAAGGCGAAGGATTAGGGAAAAAACCCTATCCCTTCCTCTATTCAATGTGGATGGGAATACGATGGGGCGCGTCCTGACCGATGGGATGCGTCCTGCCCGATGAGACGACGCCTGGTTAGATGGGATGTGGCCTGGACATGGCCCACCACTACCGCACGTCGGGTGTGGGAAACAAGGCACAACCACGCGTAGGCGGCCCTCTGCCTTCCTAGGCAGGACCTAGAAGGGCCCAACAACAGGATCTCTGCCCAGGAGAGACCAATGGGCTTCCTAAGTCGATCGGACGGCTCAAGCGAACGTCGAGAGATAGGTAAGGAGCAAAGGGACGCCTCATGTGGGCCACACCAACTCTGTCACGAACGACGAGCGTGGATCCCATTTAGACATATCCGATAAAAACTCCTCAAGTCTGTCACTCGAGTCAACGAGGTAACTCTACCGATCCCTCTTACTTTATTTTTTCCTGATACATGATCATTCATTCATCCATTTACATAGACGCATTCACACATTCGTTCATATAGTCATTCATTCATCCCATACATCCGAAGCTTCACATATGCAATTGATGCATCACAACGCTCCGTGTTGCGTCACGAAGCAGCAGTTGCCTCATTCAACATGAGCAATGACCGACCGGGGTTCGAAGGTTGGCCTACGAAGGGCTCGAGGCCGCCTCGAGTCAAACAGAGCCAAGGGAGAAAATGCAGATGAGCCCCAGCGGTCTGAACCCAATCTGCTCAGAAGCAGATAGGTCATCTCAACCCTCTCGTTCGATCCTAACCTCGAGCCATGCCCATAGAATCTCCATCGAGGGGAGGCCAGCGGGCCACCTGAGTCGGTCTCCGGAACAACCCGGGCATCTGCCGGGACGCGGATTAAGGAGCAGTGGAATGCTGCATGAGGGCTATGCCGACCCTGTCATGAATGACGGACCCAGATTCCACTCGAACGTACCCATTAGCGAGCTCACTCAGCATGTCACTCGAGCCATCGAGGCAAGCGATGTTAGCTTAGCCCCTCCGGTTGTGGAAACTGCAGACGGGGTAACGCACAGAACTAGACCAACCCCTATTGACCCCAATGGGGCTTAGGGGCTCAGGTCACCCGACACCGACTTGGGAAATCAATCGACCACACAGGTCGTGGGCGGGATAAACACGGGCAAACACCCCGAACGATAGTCTACGACCCTAGGAAAAGAGTACCGAGATGCTCAACCTCCAACCGACTCACCAGTCGGATGTAGGCTCGGGGGCTACACCCGCAGGTGTGCTCGGGCGCACCCGCTGTCAACACAAAAAATTCCCCCGCTGACAAAACGAAAAGGCCTCTAGATGATTCTACCTGAATCGCCTGGGGGCTCAGGGGCTACACCCGCGGGTGCGCTCACACACACCCGCTGTCAAGACAAAAAAAATCCCTAGATGATTCTACCCGAAACGCCCGGGGGCTCGGGGGCTCCTGTTGGGTTCATAAACTCGGGGTCCCTCATGGACCTGCTTCCTAATAAAAACTTGGCCCAGCAGACGACGTTGTGAATGACGCGACTCCTGGGCCGACCCAAAAACCTAACGACAGGCCAGAAGGCCGATCCAGTCTTTTGACCGGAAGGCCTGGCCAAGAAAGAACGGAGCTCGCTTCCGACTCTGGCTCGTCTCTCCGACTAGGGCTCGCTTCCAACTATGGCCCGCCTCTCCGACCGGAAGGCCTGGTAGAGGAGGAACGACGCTCGCTTCTAACTCCGTCCCGCCTCTTCGACTAGAAGTCCTAGCAAAGGAGAGGACGACGCTCGCTTCCGACTCTGACCCGCTTCTCCGACCGGGAATACACCGAACTTCTGCTTACAACTCTTTTCCGACCAGGAGGCCAAAGCCAAATGGAGAACGACCGACCGAGGACGCCCGCTCGGTGAAGACCCAGGAAACGGACAGAGCAAGTAAGGTGGGGTGCTCCAGTCAACCGCAATACCATGGACCATACCCTGCACACCTGTAGGACAATACTGTCAGGTTATGTCAGAAGGGTACTTTATAACATGCCAGACATGTCAGAACACCAACAGTGTTGTGGGCACTGACATTTATCCTACAGTATGGTAGGCGCCGACATTTGTCATACCAGAAGATCATGGTGGAACCAACCACATGCAACTAGCCATCAACAATATTGTGGGTGCCAACAAACCGCCTTGTACCCGACAGACCCGACAGCGTGCGCAACAAGACTAGGAAACACACACTCCCTTTCTCTCACACTCTCTCTTGTAAGCCGTCCCCTTCATCTATAAAAGGGGATGCGCTCTCTCCAAAAGGAGGAGGACTCAAACAATCAACAACGAACAACAGACGGATCATTCCGATACTCTCTGCTAGCTTTGGACACTCCAAAGCCGAACAGAGCATACGTTCGAACACTTAGCGCACGTCGGAGCTCCCGTCTCTCTTGGCCCTTCGGTCCGGAGTCCGACCGGACCTCTGATACCCCCATCTTACTCCCTCTCGTTTATAACCCCATAGCAAACTTCGAGCACTTGGGCTCAGGAATAAAGTCACCGACCGACTCAGACTGGACATAGGGCACGTTGCCTGAACCAGTATAAACCCTGTGTCATTGAGTGCTAGGCCACATCCGATCACAACGTACGGCAAAACTACAAATATTTACGTGTTGATCACTTTTCGCACCGACACCTTCACTGCAGAGTCTCCTCTTCTAATGCCTGTACATGCAAAATATTGTGTGCCATGAATATTGTTTGCCTCTCATTTTTTATGCAACAAGCTCTTCATTGAATCAACTTATTTTCACCCAATGCAGGTACTATACTGATGAAGCTAGGAAGAAGGGAATAGTTTTGCTGCAACATGGGAGAGCCATGTTTTGCCTTAGCTCATGCTACAGTCATGCGTTGATTAATATGCAACAATTTTTTACAATTCGAGATTTTGAGGCCATGTCGATTCTGATATATATTGAGCAAACTATCGCCCATGTAACAGTTGGCCTTCTCCTTTGTACAACTCCAAATCTCAGTATGTCATTTATACCAACGTTAGGTACGTTGGACATATGTTTTCTTACATAGGTGGATACATTTTTTTACATACCACCAAACATAATAGTTGTATATATATGGGCATATATTCAGTACAACAGTGAAATCATCCTTCACCCCTTGCCCGCAGCGAAGCACGGGATGCACCCTAGTTTCAATTAGTTTTGGAATCAGAACTGTGCTTGGACGCTCTACTCTATCTTGTATAGGCATGGAAGAGATTTGAGTTCGTCAGATCTCTGATGGATGGTTGTGAGTGATGAAGGGCAAAAAATATTTCTTTCTTTAATATTAGGATTTCTATTTCAATTTTTGTTTCTTTTTCTATCTATTCTTCTTGCTATTTCTATTTATTCTTGTTCTTTTCTAAAAAGTAAAGAAAAGAGTTTTGCCGTGATTTTTATTAGATGAGAGAGACAAGAAAAAAAGGGGACTAAAAACAAGAAGTGTAAATAGTTGGGCCACAACTAAGAGCATCTCCAATAATTTCTAAAAAAAGAATTGGTAAATCAATGAGTTTTCAAGTGGCTAGAAAAAGTTAGGGGCATATTTGTTGGGTTCTCCCTACTGTTTTCCAAAACCTCGCTCCTAGTAGATATAAGACAATTTTGCATCAGGAACCTTAGACTATTTTTAAATCACCTCGGGCACTTTTATACTTTTTTCTCTCTTGTACATTTGTAGTGGGAACCCTAATCTTACTCCTTATTTTCCTCTCCATGTCCTTTCACGTCCAGATTGACCGATTGATACGCGCGTGTATATTTTCGTGTGATTGGCTCGATTTGCCAAATGGGAAAGATTGGGAGTTGAGATAGGGAGTTGTTGGAGAGAGGATTTTTTTAATCTTAAAAAAACTTGGGAGTGGGTTTTGCAAAAAAAAAACTTGGGAAATATTTTTCAAATACCTACTGTCAATTGCTCTTGGGAGATGATCACCTTACAATGTCTCTAGCATTTAAGAATTAACAAATACTAATTTGATCACTTTATATGGGCCATGCCCAACTTGGAGGCCACATGCCAAACTCATTGCTCTTCGTCCCTAAGTGGTAGAGCAGCCTTCCACACTAGATCTCTAATTCATTATGATTTGCTTATGCCTTTCTTGTTGTGAGCCTGGGAAACTCAAGCTTTGCCAGTCACCTCGTTGATGTTGTCATCAATCATTAGCTCATGATACATGGCAACAGATAGATCATTTTTCTTAGCCAACCTCTATGCATCCAAATCTACTTTGATAGGCAATACAACTTCTTGTCAATATACTAGCTCAAAAGGAATAACTTTAGTAGCACTATGATGATCCTACAAAGCTTTAGACAAAACTTCATTCCATCTCCTCAGATTGCCCTCAATCTTTTTCATGATAGGCTTGATCAAAGTCTTATTAATCGACTCATCTTGACCATTAACTCTAGTATAATATGGAGAAGAATTGAGCAACTTGATCTTACATAATTCGGCAAAATTTTGTACCTCCTATACAAAAGAGATGTCCCTTGATCTGTAGTTAAAGTTTGAGGTATGCCAAATCTATGAGTAATATGCTCCTTGATGAACTAAATTACATCCCTATGTGTCATATTTTTCAAATGCACAACTTTGATCCACTTTGTAAAGTAATTTATAATAACAACCAACATGAAACGATTCCCTTTAAAGGGAAAAATTTTAGCCTATAAAGTCTAAGCCTCATCCTCAAAACAACCATGGTATAATAGGATACATCACTGCAATAGGCACTGATTGTACGTACATTACCAAACTGTTGGCACTCCAAGCATCCTTGGCAACAGTAGAAACCATCGACAATCATAGTGGGCAGATAGAAACCAGCCTGGTGTAACAACCACTTTATTATTAGAGATGATTAATGCATAGCACGTATGCCTTCATGAACTTCCCCTATTGCCACTTTAACTTGCTCATAATCAAACACTTAAGCAACAATTCTTTGGTAGTTCTTTGACGTATCTCATGATTAACCCAGGCATATTTAAATGCAACCCGCAAAACACTTTTATTAATTTTAGCACTTGGATCACGTAAACAATTGATAATGGGGGTTCATCAATCACCCAGTACAGTCCCAAGTTGGTTTGAACACAATTGGACATGATTTGGCACATAAATGGGAAAGCCCACCTGAACCGTTTATTAAACCAGCCTAGGCTAGTTTTGCTGGTCAACAGTGGCAATCACTAGGAAAAACTAGCATGGGATAGTTTGGGCTAGGCCGGTTTTTTTAGCCTGGCTCCATTTTCATCATTTTTCATCGGCCTTTCTTTGATATGAAAAAATAATCTTTTGATGTCAAAGCTTGATAGCCTTACTATTCTCATGCCTCGGAATATATATGTTGAATGGAATTCGTCAACATGAGTGATGATGTCAAGGCATTTATGAAGATACGCATTAAGTGATCCTTCCAAACATTGAAACACACCAGCAACTTGTTGTATACCCAGTAAAAGAATCATTCAAGGCTTCAACATGCTATAATTCTTTGGATTCACAAATTTTCAAGCTAAATAATAAAGCTTCATATATATATTCGACTTGATTATTAGTGCAAAAATAATTCAATCAGCTTGAGGTCTCGAAACTAGCACCATTAGGTGAGACAAACACCACAACAATGCCTTGACCTTCTTTGTAAGCCGACCCACTGAAATAAAGCTTACATGGAGCAAATTTAACATAACTAATTTCATCTTCAATATCTATTATATGCTCAACAATGAAATTAGCAAAGATTTGGCCTTTTAGTGTTTTGAAAGGTTCAAAAGCCAAATTATATTCAATTAGTGTGCATTCCCATTTGCCAATCCTTCCCCTAAGGATTGACCGATGTAACATGTGTGTAATGACATCAACCTAGCAAGCAACCACACAAGTACTAGATAAAATATGAAAGCATCTAGACCCCTAATTTGGTTTTAGTGATTAATGATGACACAATCATTGTGACTAATGTGTGTTTTCTAGATGTATTACTTAGTGAGGTTACAATATGTTGATTCATTGGGTAATAATGGTTTTTCATGCCCCAATTGATGTATATCATTTCGGTTTCAAAAGATGCATGTGAAGAATAAGGACGGACTAGTTCTAAGTGTTGTTTAGCGTTAGGAGACACTTGAGCAATATATGTCTTTATTTTATCCTTTGATCATACAATTAGGGTGAGTATGAATGGGTACCTTGACCTAGGTTAAGTCTAGTGAGTGAATGTGATGCACACTTGTTAAACCTAGTTCTAGGTAGCTTAGTGGAAGCCCAAAGATCAATTGGATGTTAATTCATTTGCAAAGATGTTCGAATTCGTTAAAAACATGTGTGTATGGCCACTAGAACTCTCTGGTGGGTCACTAGAGCTTAGGCCATGTGTTGAGAGATAGACTAGTTACTATGCAGGAGCACATTAACTTATGATGTTCACCAGAGTGACACCACCAAAGTTTCCAAACAGTACGGATACACAGTCTGTGGAGGCTCTAAGACTCAATGGAATTGTGCGGTGGGTCACTGAAGATCTCCTGTGAAATGTTTGAATAGTGGAAAACATTTTGTAGAAGGTTCTTAGACTCACCAGAGCCCTCCGATGAAGACACGAGAGTTTACACCGAAGTTTCAAGCAAATAGTAATGGCTAGTTGGAAACTAGCTTTTCAAAAGGCACCTGAGCCCTCCATTGTTCTTCCAAAAAGCCCACATGACCTATTCAGTGAGTACGTTTTAGCTCAGTGGAGTTGTAATGACTAGTTTTTTGGTATGTCCTATATACCCTCTCCACTCGTACATATAATTATTGCATTTACATTCCTATATATACCTTGGGTGTGGCCTATATATACCTAGGTAAAAATATCGTCAAGCAAAAGTTTGCTTCTCTAACTCATCTACATTTATGCATTTACTTATTACATTCCTTGGTATGTGCTTTACCTTTCTAGTCTAGCTTGCTAGGTTCGTTGACAGGGTTGAAACCTAGGATGCAAAACTCTTTGGTGTTTGAGATAAGCAACATTTAGAAACACCTAGTGCACATCTATATAGAACTTGTATAGGTTTTAATAAAGTGATTTTTTGTCTTAGTTTTTCTTTCAAGTGACCTAATTCACTGCCTAGGCATCATGGGATCTTCACTCACTAAGGCGATATATTATCAATAATGCGAGGCAAGATAGGTCGGACTGACTAACCTACAAAACCTCGAACCTGATGGGAGCCATAGCCAATTGGATCCTGAGTCGGCAGTTGCCACTTGGTTGGGGAAGCTCACGGCTGATGGTCCGGGACTCCAGGTAAAGTACTACCCATTAATAGTAGGAGCAAAGTGAATTGATAAGACATAACCTAGGTGGTCGCACCTCTCTAAGACCAACCCTAGCAATATGCAACGGATGATGACCTTGGTAGGCCCTAGTTAGGCCCTGTTTTGTAGAGCTTAGGATGACCTCGGCCCTAGCTTCTTCACACATTATAGAGAGGAGCTATTTCTGTCTCTCATGAACTAGAAGTCCATGAAACCACTATATTTTTGCTTCACTAGCTCCGACTCCTTCTCACTGTATCAAGGAGCCGAAGCAGTTTGAAACTGTGCCAAATAGGGCTTAGACAAGAGATTCATCAGGGCCATGACCTGCACACTCAAGAGAGGCATGTTAAACTCATTTTCCTCATTATGGATAATAATTACTTTGGTATCTATCATGGCTTGTTTGTTTCCATCTAATTTGGATTCCCATATCACTTGAACTGTTGTTCAAATATAATATAACCCCTCATGCATGAATGAATTCCAACTCTCTCCGCACTTTCAGCTATTTTGGGTGTTCGGCTAGGATGAAATAAAGCACTGTTCATGTTGGAAACACTGTTTATGCTGAAATTTTGTGAGAGAAAAACACTGCTCCGGCTGGAAAAAACAAGCTGAACTTGCTCAGTTGAACAAGCTAATTGTTCCTGACATTGTTCACATACTATTCCTAACACTATTTAGTACTGTTCAGGACAACCTCATGCACAAATAAATTCCAGCTCTCCTAGCACTTCAACTACTGTTCCCAATACTGTTTAGGTCCTATTCCTATCACTTTTCAGTATTGCTTAGGACACTGTTTACCTGTGGCTAAAAATTGTTTATATTATTTGAAACCATGTTTTACTGTTTGCACCATTGTTCGTATTTGCCTATGCCAGCGTGCGTGTTCGGGCAAGTTATTATTTAGCCAAAATGACAATTCAAACAAACTTTCCCGTGTCAACTAAAAGCACTTCATTCTTTTAACGTCTTTTACTTTGGAAACATTGCCTTCTTTCCTGAAGGTAAAATAATGTCATCTCTTCTTTTCTTAGAAGTGAAATTTATTTTGAGGGTCACTGGGTCATTAGTAAGCGAAACGCAATATGTATATTGCGAACAAATCAAGAACATCAACCCTAGAGGCTACTAGGTGGCAGCAAATAGAAGCAATGAAATACACTCCATGCTTGTCTTAGAGCATCTCCAAGATAATCCTTGGTTTTTAGCAGGATGAGAAAAAATCACTCTCCAACAACTCCTAATCCATGTTCCTAAATTTAGGCACTTGGAAAAAAACCCCACTCCATGTAAAGTTACGCGCTCCTCCGCTCGCGCGTATCCTTCTCCCCCGCGCGATTTTTTTCTTCACCCTATCGTTTTGGCGTGGCTCCTCCCTTCACGCCATCTCCAAGCTGCCGTCCAGACGCCAAATTCATCGCGGCCGACGTCTTCTGCAGCAGGTAATCCATCGATGTACCAAGAATACCTTGTCGTGTTTTTCGTTTTCACCATGGCTAGGGCTCAAGGCGGGCACAGATGAGGAACGCTGCCCAGCATGTCACGCCCCTTGGCCGCCAGCGAGCACCACCGTCGACGTGAGGAGATCGAGAGCGATATGCGGGAGATGGGGAATAGAGGAGGAATCCTCCTCTGTCCAATTCAGTTTTTAGATAAGCAATAGTGTTCACTGTCCTTACAGAGTTGGCTTATAAGCCACAGCTACGGCCTATGGCCCACATGTCATAGTCTTAATTATTACGAAACTTAAATGACGTTTCCCCAATAGAAGGTGCCTTCTTCTATGTCCCTCTTCTTCACTCCTCTGTGGTGCTGGGCCTGACAACTCCCCCCACCACCCCCAGCTGAAGTTCCTACTTGCCCCCAAGCAGGTGCATTAGGGAAATGCACGCGTAAGACGTTGTAGTCCTCCCATGTTGCCGAGGCTTCAGGCAGGCCAAACCACTTGATGAAGACTTGTGGAATTGCACTGTTGCCCTTCTTGACCAGGCAGCGATCAAGCACTCGCTCAGGTATGGCAGCGGCAGCCTCCAAATTTGTGGTCATTGGTAGACTGGAGAACACAGGAGAATAATCTGCAACAAATGGTTTGAGTTGGGATACATGAAAGCCAGAGTGAATCTTACTGTCCGGAGGTAGTTCAATGCGGTATGCAACTGCTCCCACATGTTCTAGTACTTTGAAGGGCCCAAAATACTGGTAAGAAAGTTTGGGGTAAGGCTTGTTCACCACTGATGATTGAGTGTAGGGCTGGAGTTTCAGAAGCACTTGATCCCCGACTTGAAATTGCAAATCTAAACATTTTCTGTCAGACATTGTCTTCATCCGGTTCTAAGCTTTTGCCAGATGCTCTTTCAGACATTGTAGATGTAGTTCTCTGTTCTCCACTAGTTCAGATACTGAGATGGGAGTAGATGCCTGAATTGCTAATGGAGTTCCAATATTTGCTTCAACTCCATATAATGCCTTGAATGGAGAACACCCTAGAGAAGAGTGATAGGAAGAATTATACCATAGTTCTGCTAAAGAAAGCCAATGTGGCCTTGTCTTTGGAGCATCTTGGACTGCACAACGTAGATACATTTCCAAGCATTGATTGACCCATTCAGCTTGTCCATCTGTTTGAGGGTGGTAGCTTATACTCATAGCTAACTGCACTTTATATAGTTTGAAGAGTTCCTTCTAGAACTGACTGACAAAGATTGTATCCCTGTCACTGACAATGGAGTGGGGTATGCCATGAAGCTTTACAATGTGATCCATAAAAAGCTAAGCTATGGACTGTGCTGTGTATGGATGTTTAACTGGGACAAAATGGGCAAACTTTGTGAGCCTATCCACCACCACCATAATGACACTGTAACCTTGAGATTTGGGGAGGCCCTCAATGAAATACACGGACAGGTCCAACCACACTCCTTCAGGTATTGGTAAGGGCTGTAAGAGACCTGCTGGCAAAGAAGTGGAATGCTTAGCCTGTTGGCAGATGTTGCATTGCCTAATGAATCCTCCACTGCTTTTTTCATTCCCTTCCAAGCAAAGTGATTTTTCAATCTGTGATATGTTGCTTTTGTTCCAGAATGTCCCCCAAGAGCACTAGAATGAAAACTGGCTAGCAGCTTGGTTTGTAGGGCAGAATTGTTGGCAATCCAGATTTTAGACTTGTACCTGATGATTCCATTTTCCAGACTATATCCAGCAGTATTGGGGCTTTGAATAGCTAACTGTTGTAGTAACTCTTGAGCTCTAGGATCCAATCTGGTTTCACCATGGAGACAGCTTGCAAAGCAAATAGATGAGGCAATCTGGATAGTGCATCTGCCACCACATTTTCCTTTCCTTTTCTATACACTATTTTGAATTGCATGCCCATAAGTCTTGTCATTGCCTTCCTTTGCATCTCAGAGTGAAGATTTTGTTCAGTGAGATAAGCTAAAGACTTGTGATCAGTGAGGATAATGAATTCTTGTCTCTGCAGGTAATGCCTCCATTTCTCCACAGCCATAATCAAAGCCAAAAATTCTTTTTCATAAATAGATAGGGCCCTGTGTTTTTCTCCCAATGCCTTGCTCAAGAATGCAATTGGTTGACCAGCTTGCATTAAGACAGCTCCCACTCCTTCCCCACATGCATCAGTTTCAACAGTGAATGTTGCATTGAAATTGGGTAGAGCTAACACAGGTGTTGTTGTCATGGCTTGTTTCAACTAATCAAAAGCTTCTTGGGCTGGTGCAGGCCATTGAAAGGTTTTGTGCTTGAGCAAATTAGTAAGGGGCTTGGCTATGATTCCATACCTCTTGACAAACTTTCTGTAGTAGCCTATCAATCCAAAAAGGCTCTGAGCTCAGTAAAATTTGTTGGAGTTGGCCAATGGAGCATAGCTGCTGTCTTGCTTGGGTCAGTGGCCACTCCCTGAGAAGAGATAATATGTCCCAGGTACTCAAGTTGAGATTGAGCAAATGAACACCTAGAGTAATTGAGATAGAATTGATTGTCCTGTAGGATCTGGAGGACTGACTGCAGATGCTGACAGTGTTCTTCTAGAGAATTGTTGTATATGAGGATATCATCTAAGAAGACCAGCACAAATTTTCTCAAGAAGGGCTGTAGATCTGATTCATTACACACTGAAATATGGTTGGGGCATTTGTGAGTCCAAAGGGCATCACTTTGAATTCATAATGACCATGATGTGTTTTGAAAGCCGTCTTGTACTCATCTGCAGGCAACATCCTGATTTGATGATACCCTGACTTCATATCTAATTTGGTAAAGAACTTGGCTCCATGCAATTCATCCAAGATTTCCTTTATAATGGGTAGTGGAAATCTGTTTTGATGGTAATATCATTGAGCTTCCTATAATCCACACAAAAACGCCAGGTGCCATCCTTTTTCTTGACCAAGAGCACTAGATAGGCAAAAGGATTGTGGCTGTGAGTGATCAGTCTAGATTGGAGGAGCTGCTTGACTTGATCTTCAATCTCTGTCTTCATTTGTGAAGAATAGTGATAAGGTCTAGCATTAATTGGTACTGCTCCTGGAATTAGTGGTATTGAGTGATCATAACTTCTTTCAGGTGGCAGTTTTTGTGGGTCCTGAAAAAACAGATGCATATTGTTCCAGTAGTTGTTGCACATCAACAGGTAAGGGTGGGGGTTCCTCTTCCTTGTTTTGAAAATTATCTGCTGCTGGGGTGACGATAGCAAAAGCCCAAGTGTCATTTCCCTTGGCATTGTGGATCTAAGGCTGGTTGTTGGTGGAGTCGCTGGGTCGTCGGAGATGCGCAAATGCATCGAACCGGAGCCGCCGCACCAGATAACTAGCGGAGAGACGAAGCTGAGGAAGCCCGCCGCCCACGCCAAGGAAGGATAGTCTCCGATACCATCTGTCACGCCCCTTGGCCGCCGGCGAGCGCCACCGTCGACGTGAGGAGATCGAGAGCGATATGCGGGAGATGGGGAACGGAGGAGGAATCTTCCTCTGTCCGATTCAGTTTTCAGATAAGCAATAGTGTTCACCGTCCTTACATAGTTGGCTTATAAGCCACAGCTACAGCCTATGGCCCACATGTCATAGTCTTAATTATTACAAAACTTAAATGACGTTTTCCCCAATAGAAAGCGCCTTCTTCTATGTCCCTCTTCTTCACTCCTCTGTGGTGCTGGGCCTGACACAGCACGACGTAGGCGGTCACCGAGGCTGTCGTGCCCGCAGCCCTCTTGTACGCGTCCACCGCCTTCGCTAATTAGATGTTGCTAGACGAACGTGCCTGGCTGTTTCAGTCATCATTGTTTATCATTGTTTATGAGCAGTCAGCCAGGGTTGGCTCATGTTGTTTCAGTCATCTTTGTTTATCGATCTGCTAAATGCTTGCGTGCTGATGGAGGTGATGCTGCCGTCTACTGCTGGCTGGGAGGTGCTGCCGGCCTGCTGGGAGGTGGCCACAGCCGCAGCCCGCCTGGGAGGTGGCCACGACCGGCTGGGAGGAGGCAAGCGCCGGCTGGGAGGTGCACGGCTAGGGCAACGTGAAGGAAGAGGCGGCGGCGACGCAGGTATGCGAGAGCACGAAGCCTTTCGCGCGGAAAAAAAAAAGACAGAAAAAAAGCAAGTGGACCAAATTTTGATTTTTTAGTGAAATATTAGGTACTATTGGAGATAGTTTTTTTTCTCTCAATAACTTTTTACGAGTTGAGAAATATGGAGTTTTTAAGGAGGAAAATCTAGGAAACTCTTAGAGATGCTCTTACGTTCAGAAGCTGTTCTGCTCTATTATCATATAACGACCCTGTTCGCTTGAACTTATCAGTCCGACTTATCAGCCATGATATAATGTTTTTCATAGTACTTTTCAGCCTGGCTTTTCAGCGAACACGTCCTGAACTCACCATGTTGCTAACATGTATAATTTAGCTGTCCCAATCAAGAGAGGCAACATTATATTTGCTAACACGTCATGTAAAATCTTTAAGTATGCAAAAATTTTGCTAACAGACACGAAAACTTAGCCCAAGAAATTACCATCTCCTAGTCACCAAAAGGTTCCAGCTGAATCTTTAGGCTGTGTTTGGATCATAGGATTTTCAAAGGAATATCAAAGGAATCAGCTTTCCTATACTTCTGTGTCCTGTAGCAGTGTTTGGAACACTGGATTTGTTCATTCCTTTCCGTAGGAAAGTTTCCTGCACCCGCACGTTTTGGAGGAAAACAAAAATCCACCACAACCTCTTGTTTGTGTTTCCTTCACGAAGTACGAGATGAATCTGAGGCTGACCGTAAGCTTATCACGTTTGTGCCATGGTGGATGCCTAAATTGTAGTATATTTAAGAGATCAATGCTTATCACAACTATGCTTACTGCAAACCAATAGATTCCTATGTTATTAGTATTCCTGTGTTCCAAACACCATTTCCTATAAAAATTATGTATTTTTCAATCCTCTATTTTTACACCTCTATTCCTTTCTTATTCCCGTGTTTTCTCCGATTCCTACGTTTTACATTCCTCTGTTCCAAACAGGCCCTTAAATGAATGAACAGGAAACACATAAAAACGTCAGTTACATACATCTGAATAACATGGCCTAGCTCGAATTGTAATCTACAGGCATGGAAATAAGAGTTCAAGTTCTTTCTCTTTGCTTTTTTTTTCTCCGTATTCAGCGGAAAGCCAGGCAGGAGAATCACTATTGCATTGAAACAATGCATTATACGGCAAAAGGAACAAGAGTGCTATGATATTAGCGACTCTAAAAACAGGGAAACCTTACAAGATGTCTGCAAAATACAACATAGCATGTTAAGCCAGGCCTAGCTTGATAAGGAAAACCACCATCTACTAGATCTCAAGTTGTTCTACGAGTAAAGATAAAAGGAATCACATATACAAAAGACATCATCCTTGCTAGCCATGCGCTTTCCCTGATACAGCTCAGTACAAACTTTCTAACCCTAAGAACAGAGGCTTGGCTTGGGTGGCTAGCAGTGTGGGACTGAGGGTTTTCAAGAAGCCCTGCGGATACAATCCCTACAAATTGCAACCTGCATGTCTCATTTTCTATTCCTCAAAATTGAAACCTGAACGAACCTGAAAATAGAATAGTTTGCAGAATGCAGACTGTTAAAAATGAGAAAAATGGCAAACAAACCTGAGATACAGCATAGATTTTATTACAAAAAAATTGCTCAAATTACAGAATATACAATTATTACAAAGATAACTTACTAATTACTCCAATCAAGAGCATATGCCATGTTGGACACCAAGGGTGTCTTCGACAATACCTTTGGTCGCCACTTTTAAAATCAATATTTAGAGCAAAATTTTAGCCTCTCTATATATATTACTTTGTACATTGATGGTGAAAGCTAAGTTTTACTGCATACTTCCTACAATAGTAGTAGGTAATCTATCTGTTGACGGTTTATACATTGACGGTGGAAGCTAAATTTTATTGCATACTTCCTACAATAGTATTACCCACTAGGTAATCTCTTTGACTATAGTAGTATTAAATTAGTCTCCAGCAATGGCACCCAATGATTTCCACACTAATAGTAATAATCAGATGGCTGGCATTATTTATTAATTTTAGCAAATGATATGGGTTTGGAAGCCACAACTAAACAAAGGAAGCCAAACAAAAATTGTTATAGGATAATCAGCATTTGTTTGCATATTTGCATGTTGAGAGGCTATTTTTGTAAATGCTGAACTAGAGGAAACAAGATACATCAAATATATATTGAACACAAGTAAACAAAATTATCAGACTGCAACAAAATTCCAAACCCTAACCACCAATTTGCACAAAAATATTGAGATTTACCACATAAATTTTATTAGTAGATTTGTATTGAGTAATACTTTTCATACTGTCATACTTGTAATATTTTATAGTAACATACATTCAAACAACGTAATGAACAAATTAATGTCTTGGAGACGAACCAGGAGTGAAAAAGGACAAGTAAAGAAAAAGAGCAAGAAACCAACATATTGTATCACTGCTTAAGCAGGCTTACAGTACACATTATGGCTAAGGATTTATTTTAGACCCCCACAATCATTTTTTTTCTACTTTTCTTTCCACCGATTAAATGTAGAAAGATCCTGTCTCTCTTCAATTGTATTAATTAATTCCTAACTTTTTTGATGACACCAATAGGCGCTTTGTGCGGAGAATCCAAGAATCTGAGGTCAGAGAGGTGTTGAAAAGGATGAAAGGAGGTAAGGCGATGGGACCGGATGGTATCCCAATCGAGGTGTGGAGATGCCTCAGGGACATAGCTGTAGTATGGTTAACCAAGCTGTTCAACCATATTTTTCGATCGAACAAGATGCCTGATGAGTGGAGAAGAAGTATATTGGTACCGATCTACAAGAATAAAGGGGATATTCAAAGTTGTACAAATTACCGGGGAATTAAGTTGATGAGCCATACTATGAAGCTATGGGAGAGAGTTATCGAGCATCGTTTGAGAGCAATAACGCGGGTCTCTATGATCTTAGGAATTTCTTGTTTCATTACTTGCTTTCTCAACGACATGCCAAAGCAAAATTAAAAAATATAGAAAGTGCTAGAGCTTACATATGCTATGTTTGCTGAGGAACTCCAAAACATTCGGCACTTTTTCATCGACCACTTCGCATTTAACGTCCACTATTTTAAAATGTTCTGATATTGCATTTGATCTTTCTGTTGTATCAGGGCTTCCTCTCATTTCCACTTTACTTTTGGGTTCCTACAAAATGTATAAAGATATTTCCAGAATCAATTGATACAACAACAACAACAACAACAACAACAACAACAACAACAACAACAACAACAACAACAACAACAACAACAACAAAGCCTTTAAGTCCCAAATAAGTTGGGGTAGGCTAGAGTTGAAATGCAGCAGTTGTATATCTAGAAAATGCACCTTGCAAAATAGTTGAAGAGTGAGCTTCTCTAAAACAGGTGAATGTTCTAGAATACATGTAAGCGAACTGAATTCCCCAGGCATACACCAGTATTCATTGAGTGACAGAGTCTTCAAGTTAGTAAATATGGGGCAACATTTCAAGTCCCTACTGAATATAGACTGCAAACACGAATAAACCTTCACATTACACATGACTAATTTGAAAGTGAAAAAAACCAAAGTGAACATCAACATATTAATCTAAAGTGTAAGCATACCTCTCTAATATCAGACCATAGCACCAAACTCTGAGCTTCTGATAAACCTTGGAGAACCATAGTGCCAACAGTATCACCATGTACTGGATAGCAAGAGCAGTCCTCATCCTCACAATCCAGACAATAAGAGTCATCGGAAAATTTGATTTTAACAACTGCCACCACCAAGGAGGGCATTCTCTCAAGCAAAGGAATCCAGCCATCACTAGCTTCAAGCCACAGTGAAATGAGATTCGGAGCATAAATATGAGTGCGAGAAATCCTTTCATAATCGAATTGATTCCTGAAGCTTAGAAACTTTAGAGATTGTGACGAAATCCTATGGCAGTCAAGGAATTGACAACAATCGAACTCAAGGACTTCCAATGCCAGGCAGCTGGAGAAGTCAAGGAAGCTATCATTGAGTTGTACACATCCGAGCTTTAGCCTCTTCACATTCTGCGAGACGAGAGGCAGATTGCCCAGACCAAGCCAGGGCTCCCAGCCATTGTTAATCCGTCTAATATCAAGGCTTAGCAGTTGGACTTTGCACATCAGAACATGCCGGATCCAGAGTTTCATACGGGGAATCTCTTCGTCTTCATATTCACACAAGTCGAGCACGCAAATGTCAAGAGGTGAGCCACCGCGAAGGAGCAGTAGATGATCCACAAACTCCCTGATATCCGTCACAGATGCCGCTTCATGGTCCTCGCCGCACAAATGCGCAGGCCCATGGCAGACTTCCAGAGGTGGCGCCAGCGCCGGGTCAGCACGCACGTCCGCACAGCCTCCTGCGCTGGAAGGAATGACAGCACGTGGTGAAGGACATCATCAGGGAGCGCATCGAGATTGGGGTGGCCAGCCCTCGGAGGCGCCGCCCTCTTGACCTTTCCGCCCCTTTTCCTCGGAGGCATTGCGTCGAACAGCTGGCGGGCGCTAGGGCTCGGATGTGTCCGTGCAAACCAGATTGATCTCGCGGAGTAGAATAGAGGGATCACAGGGTCGCGGAGATGGAGGGAAAAGAATAGGGTGCCTGGTGCGCATGAGTCGGCTGTATGGAGTACTTTCGCAAATTCACGTCGCCATGGGCGGCTGCGCCGGGCTGCGATCTTCGCCGTTCATGCTTGCTTGGAAGGAGGCTGGCTTGTGGCTTGTGGCGGAAGGTCGAAAGGAGGTGAACACTTCTCGAACGCAATGAAGGGAACCGACAAGTGGGCCGTTCCACCTCCGCGGTCCACGCAACATACAGCACAGCACCAGCTGACGGCACTGGGGCTGGGCCTAGCCCACCGGCCCACCAAGTTTTCACGGACATCGGAGCCAGACTTTCCAATCTCGTTCCCCGCAGGCCGCCAAGAATTCGGGAGTTGTCACGGCAGCTGCGGTTGCAAGAGAAGCTGCGGGGAAATTCCTGGTGCCTCGGCAATGGTGATATAGTTCTTCGTGATTTTAGACTATCGTGTGATAATGCAGGAGTCATCAGGAGTATCTGGGAAGGAAGCATGGGCTCTTATCGACATATAGTTCAGGAAAATTAGAGCTAGATCACGCGAAATCAGTTTCGTTGAGTTCGTTCATGAAGGGAGGCGATCAAATTTTGATGTCCATGTCTTAGCTAGAAGTAGTGTTTATGATGATCTTGGTAGACATGTTTGGTTTGTATCTCCGCCGAATGATGTTTGTACTTCTTACGAAGCTCAATAAAGGTTTTGCTTCCCCTAAAAAAACATGGGGAAAATAATGAAAGGTGACAAGTCTTAATGGCTAATTGCGTGGTGAGCTTAAAGGTAGTGTTCTAATTCATTATTTTATTCCTGGTCCCATATATCCGACACCATCTAATTTGGATTCCCATATCACTTGAACTGTTGTTCCGATTAGTATTATAGCCAAATGACTTCTGAAACAAACTTTCCATAGAACACTTCTATTGTGCATTTTTTGGTTCATGTCAACTAAAAACACTTCATTCTTTTAATGCCTTTTACTTTGGAAACATTGCCGTTCTTTCGTGGAGTAAAATAATGTCATCTCTTCTTTTCTTACACCAATCTCAATGAGAGTTTCATAAAGTTTTATGGGCATTAAATATGCTGACATGGCACTATATTTATGAAAAAAGAGGTGATAAAAGTTTCATGAGAATAGAGAGAGTTTCATGGAGATTCAACACTGTTTCTAAATATATAGGAGCATTGGAAACTGGGACGTGAAATTAGCACTGAGACTGGCCTTAGAAGTATATTACGAACAAATCAAGAACATCAACCCTAGAGGCTAGGTGGCAGCAAACAGAAGCAATGAAAGCTCTATGCTTGCATTGGTGTCCAGAAGCTGTTCTGCTCTATTCTCATATTACTTCCTGGGGTCACCACGTTGCTAACATAAACATGTCCTATAGTATAGCCCTGTTCCAATCAAGAGAGGCAACATTATATTTGCTAACACGTCATATATATGCAGAAAATTTTGCTAACAGACACAAAAACTTAGGCCAAGAAATTACAATCTCCTCACCAAAAGGTTCCAGCTGAATCAGTGATGGAATGAACAGGGAGCACAAAAACATCAGTTACATACATCTAAATAACATGGGCTAGTTCGAATTGTAACCTACAGGCATGGAAATAAGAGTGCAAGTTCTTTCTCTTTGCATTTTTCTTGTCTTTGGCGAAAAGCCAGGCAGGAGAATTGCTATTGCATTGAAACACGGCATTATGCACAAAGGAAAAACAATATGAAACAATATACTGCAAGAGGAACAACAGTGTTATGATATTAGCGACTCTAAAACTGGCAAACTTTCAAGAATAGATGGTAAACAAGCCCTATGTTACAAGATGGCTGCAAAGTACAACATAGCATGTTAAGCCAGGCCTAGCTAGATAAGGAAAACAACCATCTACGATATCTCAAGTTGTTCTACATGTACAGTTCAAAGGTATCACATATACATAAAGACATCATCTTTGGTAGCCATGTGCTTTCCCTTATACAGCTCAGTACAAACTTTCTAACCCTGAGGACGGAGGCTTGGCTTGGGTGGCTAGCAGTGAGGGTGTTCATGCAGCCCTGTTGGTTCAATCCCTACAAATCGCAACGTGCATTTCTCACTTTCTGTTCCTCAAAATTGAAACCTGAACAAACCTGAAAGTAGAATAGTTTGCAGAGTGTGAGAAATGAGAAAAAATGTCAAATAAACCTGACACACAGTATAGACTTCATTACAAAAGAATTCTTGCCCAAATTGTAGAATATCTAATTATTCTAAAGATGGCCACATATACTATACTAAAAAAATGAAAACTTATTAATTACTCCAATCAAGAGCATATATACCATGCTGGACACCAAGGGTGTCTTCATCTCTTCAACAATACATTTGACAACCACTTTTAAAATGAATATTTTAGCGCAATATTTCTACATAGCCACTCTATATATTACTTTATACATTGATGGTGAAAGCTAAGTTTTACTGCATACTTCCTACAATAGTATACTAGGTAATCTATCTGTAGACGGTTTATACACTGATGGTGGAAGCTAACTGTTATTGCAAATTTCCTACGATAGTATTAGCCAATAGCGACTAGGTAATCTATCTCTTTGACAGTGGTAGTATCACATTAGTCTCCAGCAATGGCATCCAGTAATTTCCACACTAACAACAATAATCAGATGTCTGGTATTATTAATTTTAGCAAATGATATGGGTTTGGAAGCCACAAGTAAAGAAAGGAAGCTAAATAAACATAGGGCAATCAGCATTGTTTGCATATTTGCTTGTTGAGAAACTATATTTGTAAACGTTGAACCAGCGGAAACAAGATACATCAAATAAATATTGAACACAAGTAAACAGATTTATCAGACTGCAACAAAATTCCAAACCTTCACATAAATTTATTAGTAGATTTGTATTGAATAATACTTTTCATACTGTCATACTTGTAGAATTTTATAATAACAACATCCAAACAACGTAATGATCAAATTAATGTCTTGGAGACCAACCAGGAATGAAAAAGGACAAGTAAAAAAAAAAGAGAAGCATTCAAGAATAGAACATATTGTATCACCTCTTAAGTAGGCTTAAGCAGTAAACCCAGATTTCAGTAAGCTGACAAAATCACTTAATTCAGACACTTGTATCACTATTCGAAAACAATCAGCAGGTTAATGCATTATGGGTAAGGATTCATTTTAGACCCCCACAGTAATTTTTCCTACTCTTCTCTTCCACCAATTAAACGTAGAAGGATCCTATCTCTCTTCAATTGTATTAACTAATTATTAATGATCTAAAGAATTTCTTCATTACTTGCTTTCTCAACAAAATTAAAAATATATAGAAAGTGCTACAGCTTACATATGCTAAGTTTACTGAGAAACTTCAAAACATTCAGCACTTTTTCATCGACCACTTCACATTTAACTTCCACAATTTTAAGATGCTCTGATATTACATTTGATTTCTCCATTGTATCAGGGCTTCCTTTCATTTCCACTTCAGTTTTGGATTCCTACAAATTGTATCAAGACATTTCCAGCATCAATTGATATTCTATAACAAAATAGTAAATACAGCAGCTGTATATCTAGAAAATGTATACCTTGCAAAATAGTTGAAGAGTGAGCTTCTCTAAAATAGGTGAATGTTCTAGAATACAAGTTAGCGAGCTGAAGTCAGGCATACACCAGTATTCATTGAGTGAGAGAGTCTTCAAGTTACTAAACATGGGGCAACATTTCAAGTCCCTTCTGAATACACACTGCAAAGATGAATAAACCTTCACATTACACATGATTAATTTGAAAGTGAAAAAAAAAACAAAGTGGGCATCAACTTATATTAATCTAAAGTGTAAGCATACCACTCTAATATCAGACATCAGCACCAAACTCTGAGCTTCTGATAAACCTTGGAGAAGCACAGTGTCAACAGAATCACCATGTACTGTATAACGAGAAGAGCAGTCCTCATCCCCACAACGCCCACAATAAGAGTCATCACAAAATTTGATTTTAACAACTGCTTCTACCAAGGAAGGCATTCTCTCAAGCAAAGGAGTCCAGTCTTCAGTGACTTCAAGCCAAAGTGAAATGAGATTCGGGGCATAAATATAAGTGCAAAACTCTGTATCAAAATCGCAGTTACTGAAACTTAGAAACTTTAGAGATTGTGATGAAATCCTATGGCAGTCAAGGAATTCACAATCGTCGAACTCAAGGACTTCCAATGCCGGGCACCTGGAGAAGTCAAGGAAGCTATCATTGACTTGTTGACTTTCGAGCTTTAGCCTCTTCAGATTCTGCGAGACGAGAGGCAGATTGCCCACCTCAAGACAGGGGTCCCCAGGAATGGTAAACCTACCAATATCAAGGCTTAGCGCCTGGACTTCGCACATCAGAACATGCCGGATCCAGAGTATCATAAGGGGAATGTCTTCGTCTTCATATCCACACAAGTCGAGCACGCAAGTGTCAAGAGGTGAGCCTCCTCGAAGGAGCAGTAGATGGTACACAAACTCCCTGAGCTCCTATGCTGATGCCGCTTCATGGCCATTGCCGCATAAAATGCGCAGGCCCGTGGCAGACTTCCAGAGGTGGCGCCAGCGCCGGGCCAGCACGCACGGCCTCCTGCGCTGGCAGGAATGACAGCATGTGGTGAAGGACCTCGTCCGGGAGCGCATCGAGACTAGGAGGCGCCGCCCTCTTGACCTTTCTGCCCCTTTTCCTCGGAGGCATTGCGTCGAACAGATGGCGGGCGTCGGTGCTGCAGCGGATAGAAACTCTGAGATGGAGCGAGGCGTTGAAGCCCAAACGGAAAGGGCGGAGAGAAATACAGAGTCTGTGCTGGGTGCCCACCTCACCTTGCCTGGCCGGCGGTGGCTTCACTGGCGGCCGGAGCAACGACGCTGAGGACGGAGGGCGCTAGGGCTCGGATGTGTCCGTGCAAACCAGATCGATCTCGCGGAGTAGAGTAAGGATCACATTTCACAGGGTCGTGAAGTTGGAGGGAAAGGAGTGGGGTGCTCGGTTGTATGGAATCTTTTCACGTCGCCATGAGCGATTGCATCGGGTTATGCTCGGAAGGAAGAGGCTCGTGGGAAGGTCGAACGAAAGGAGGTGAATACTTCTCCAACGCTCAAATTTCACAGTAATTATATAGAAATTTTATAGAAATCCATTCATTTCTTATAGAAAACACAGAGAAATAGAAAAAAAAAATATGCATTCTAAAAAGTGCTTAAATGGCTTTTGCGTGGTGTAGGTGTCTACATTGTACCTTGTAATTAAAAAAAAAGAAGTGGATTTTAGGAAAAAACGTCAATTTTAGGTGCTCATGGGATTCAACAAATTGATGACAAGCTATCTCCTTATATATCCAAACACAAATTTTCCTCAAAAATTCATACCGAAATCGTAGCCAAAATAGAAGAAAAAAATCCCCAAAAATAGCTAAAAACATAAAACAAAAAATCTCAAATTTGGGAGAGGAGACCCAATCTTGCACAAATTTGAACTTTGATTACTCCATGATGTGCGACTACAAGTCATTTCTTAGCTAATCAAAATTTAATATGGCAATAAGTTAAATCAAAGAGGCTCTCCTCTTTCCTTCTCTTTAGCACTGAACCAAAACTCTCAACATAACAAATGAGATCGAGCCTAATCCTCAAAAGCTTTCGAAATAGCAGTCTCGCATATGTATTGGCACTTGGTTATTTCCCAAGTTACCTTACATGAAGCGCTCAACTCAAATACCTCATGGAAAAATTGTCCATGTTTTCAACGTCAATCCAACTGACCATGTGCCCTCTTGACTTTGCTTTGCCTCAATGTAAGCTTCGAGATGCCATCATGTGTTGATTGAGCCAACATCCGCCAGTTTGAAGCCCAAATCAGTCAAACCCATCGTTGATGGTTTTGAGGACTAGACCGGCAAGCCCTTATGCATGGTTCAACAAGCATGACTCACCGATGTTAATGCATACACAACCTCCATGTCCTCCACACGGTCGTCCACCAAGTACTCGCGTTGCCTTGCTATGAGTTAGTCCAATCCCATCCTTGACTCCGATCGATGTCGTCTTCAACATGCATGTACTCTTTCTCTTTCATGTGCCTGATGCGAGACACCCATGGTTCGACCTTAGCCCTTAGTCCTTCATTCCAAGGCTACCTTTTCACCCTTCAGTCCATTGCGCACGGACTTCTCACTTGACCTTCTACATCGCTTGTCGACTACCTTGACGCACCCAACACCTACAGATTCACACGCAAGAGACATGTTCACAACACACTCAACACGACACACGACGTCTTTGTAAATTTATTAGCATGATCAAGTACGTAGGACATCTAAACTCAACCAGAATAGCCTCAAACCTATCTATCAACTCTTGTGTCAATCATTGATTCATCGCACGGGATGACACACCAAGGCACTTCTCAACTTGGTCTTTCAATCCCCCTTGATGAATGCCTTGACTAACACTAAAGCACAACAAAGAGGGTTTGAGAGTAAAATAGAGAACTCTCATTGAAGTGCCCAAAATCCAAGTAAAAGCAAACATAGGTACAATAAATATAAGGAGTGGTTGTGAAAGCTACAAGTAAAAAAACTCTCGGTCCATAAAGAATGGCAAAGACTAAACACAAATGAAGAGTCACGTAAGAGAGACAAGAGCTCCATGCAAACCCAAAGCCACTAAAAAGCATTTCATCAATTGTCAATCAATCATCACAATCAAACCAAGATTCTCATCAACTTGGTTTCATAATTTCTTTATTTCACACTATTAAAGTAAAGTCTTTTGGGCCAAAAAATCTCAAACATTCTCATTTCACACTATCTTTATCTTGCCTTCTATATTCTACATTGTCATCATATTTTAACACTAACAGTGCTAAGTGAAGGATAAAACGACCGTTTGTCCCCTTGTCATAAGGACAATTTGCACAGTATCAAAGTCATTTTGCATCGTCCATATTTCAAAAAGAGTGTGCCTCATTCATGGCAATTGTTTTACTTTTTATTATCACTTATCACATTTTAATAAGATTATGTGTCGGGTTCATAAACCTAGGGTCCCTCATAGATCGGCTTTCCAACAAAGGCTCAGCCTAGTAGACGACGTTGTGAACGACATGCAACTCATGGGCCGGCCCAAATACCTAAAAGAAAGACCAGAAGGATGATCCAGGTCTTTGACCGAAAGGCCTGGCCGAGGAGGAACGGCGCCCGCTCCCGACTTTGGCCTGCCTCTCCGACCGAAAGGCCTCGATCCAACTCCGGCCCACCTCTGGACAGCCTCTCCGACCGGAAGGCCTAGCCAAACATCGCTTCTGACTCTGACCCATGTCTCCGACTAGGGATACGCCGAACCCCTGCTCACTGCTCTTCTCCAACTAGCGCAATCAGAGCCGACTGGGACCAACCGACTGGGGACGCTCGCTCGGTAAGGACCAGGAAACAGATAGAGAAAGTAAGGCAGGACACTCAAGTCAACCGCAATACCAAGGACCATACCCTGTACACTTGCTAGACAGTACTCTGCGACCTTCCTGGCATGACAGAACCCAAGCAGTGTTGTAGGCGCCGACATTTCTCCTACAGTGTTGTGGGCGTCATCAACTCCCATACCAGACAAACACGGTAAGGATCCCCCACGTGCCTCTGAGGCATCAACATTGTTGTGGGCGCTGGCATTTACCATACCAGGCGAACATGGTAAAACCCCTTGCATGCCTCTGGGTATCAACAGTGTGGCAGGCACCGATGTCTACCATACCTGAAGAAGACAACGCAACCTCCCATATGCATCTGACATTAACAATGTTATGGGCGCCTACAATCATCCTATACCTGATAGCGTGGGCAACAAGACTTAGCATACGTACACTTAGCATACCCGATAACGTATAGCGGAGCTCCCGTCGCTCTCGGCCCTTCAGACCGGAGTCCGACCGGACCTCTTGTACCCCCCATCTTTCTCCCTTCCGTTTGTAACCCCACAGTAAACTTTGAGCACCTGGGCTCAGGAATAAAGTCACCGACCGACTCAAACTGGACGTAGGGCATGTTGCTTGAACCAGTATAAACCCTATGTCATTGAGTGCTAGGCCACCTCCGATCACAACTTATAGCAAAACTATAAATATTTACGTGTTGGTCTCTTTATGCACCGACAGTTGGCGCCATCTGTGGGGAAGACACTGTACGCTCACACTTTTAGGTCATCGGATGACCCACTTTTCTGCCACCTTCGCCATGGCGGGCTCAAGCGATACGACTCGCTTCAGCTCACTGGAGTTTCCCACACTCCCACCTATGGGGATGTGGGTTTCGCCCATCTTTGAGCCATCCCAGGCCTTCCTCTTCAGAAGCCTGGACTTCGTCGCCGACCAGCTCGGTGTACTACACCTCTGCAAGGAGGCACTCGTTCCGTCGCCCATCGAAGGGGCGTCCTCCATCGGATTTGGGACGCACGACGACTTCAACGATGAGGCACCTGCGCTTCATTTCAAGCAAACCCTCTACTCAAACCCCATTGTGAGTAATGTGCATATTGTTATTTGCTCTATATTTACTATCTCCCACTGATTATCCAGAGGGACCTTATTGACCGCACCGCAAACACCGTACGACCCGTTCCCCTGCAGCCTTGCATCCCCCATGGACGCGTGCGCTCGGGGGCACAGAAGGACGCTGGCGCTGCCCCCTCTCACATCTGAATTTGTGGGAATGGTGAGCTATGCTCCCACCACTTTCCACGAACTCCTGGATGATGAGGCTGAGATGGCTCCAGCATCGGCGACATGGCACCTAGCCACTGTCCCGGGAGTGCGCTATGGCGGATGCTCTGGGATAGCCGCCGGTGGTTGCGGAGTCTGTGCAGACTCACACCCCTCTGAACCCACGTGCGGGGGCCCTCGCGCTTGCACAAGAGCACGCCGAGGAGCTACGACGACGACGGCAGAACCAGCTGCCACCTGTGCTGGCACGCTCGGTGCAGCACGTTGTGCCCCATGCGCATGACCCGGTGGGCGACACCCGGGGTCACACCCACCAGGTCTAGCGTGACATTATGAATGAGGGTAACGACCCCCCATAGTTCACTCGGGCTAGCCAGAACGTCACCACTACGACAATGTTTCTGCGTGGCGTTCCCAAGCCCGTCGACCCCCAGGAGCGGGCAGACTATCGAAACCTCCAGGCGCTGGTAGAAGCCACCGCTGTTCAATAGGCGGAAAGCTCCGCATCATGACTCCGACACATGCCCTCTCTCCCCACTGGGGGAGTGGGGACGCACCAGATGGATCGCTCCATCCGCTTACCGCTACAGCCGCCAAGCGCGGCTTGGGAGGCCATGGCTACGTCGTGGTCTGACCTGGCGCCTGCTCCACACCGACCGCCGATATGTGAATGGCACGGTCTGCACTAAGATGCTCGTAGCGTCATCAGCAACCAGCATCAGGCCCGACATGATGATGACGTCCATCGGGCGGCAATGAGGGCAGGCGACATGGGTCCCAGTCGAACCATCGAGGGGAGTGGTGAAATGCGCCCCAGGCATGGTCGTCGCCCAGACGACCGAAGTCCTAGCCCTAAGGGCCTGGGACCACATGCCTTTGGCTAGCGTATCTAGAGAGCACCATTCCCACAGCGCTTCCGACTACCCACTGTCGATGCGAGACCCACAGGATACCCCACAAGGGAGAGAGAAGATTTAGTCTAACTAGGATTCTTCCCATGTAATCTTAGTAGTAGTACTATTCAGTAATCCTACTAGGAACTCTCATTGTAAACTGACTAGGACTCTGGCCTCCTGACTATATAAAGGAGGGCAGGGCTCCTGGAGAGGATAGAACAACAATTGTACGACACAACACAATCAATCCAACGTAGAGGCTAACGCCGGCTGGACGTAGGGCTGTTAATCGATCAACGATCGAGGGTCCGAACCAGGATAAGTCATTTGTCTCTTGCGTTCACCATCGAGTTCTGCATACGCTGAAGCCCGAACATACTGCCTCGGGTACCCCCGTGGCAGGCTATCGGTGGTAAAACATCGACAGCTGGTGCGCCAGGTAGGGGCTTTCGGCGACTTTGCATCCGAGAGCTCGATGGACCTCAACAACATGATCTTCTCAACGGGATCCACTTTCATCTTCGGCTCATGGATCTGCGAGGCGGACAACAATGGCAAGCTCCAAAGTCATCTCCTCGAAGATTCAAAACACCATGAAGACGATTCTATTTCGACGACCATGACAGATCAAATCTCTAGAGGATTCACGCAGCTCATAGTGTCCGAATCAACTCAGGTTCCGCAGCTTTGTGCATCCGACTCGAATTTGAGCTCCGCATTCGAGTTGGAGTCTTATCCGAGTCCTTTTGGGAAACCGAGTTCTTTTCCGATGGGACTTAAGAACGCAGCCTTGACCTATCAAGAATACAACTCAAAGTACGCGTAGAATCCCTTCAAGAAGTCGGATCTTCCTCCACTCGAACTCCTAAACATGGCAACATCTTATCAGGCATGGCTCAGAGAAGTCCTCGATCTAGTACTAAGATTGCCGCTGAAGGGAGCTCAGGAAGGTCTCGTCCTGACTATAACATCTCAAGACTGAATCGTTCACTAGCCGGACTCTGTTCCTGAGGATAACAGTACCCGATCGAACAACACGACGACGGCGGCTATTCTACCCTACCAAGAAGGAGACTCGATCTATGACATCGAAGCATCTACTGAAGTCATCAGCAACTCCGATAGTATGAAAACTAACACCAATAACAGAACGGCTCACGCACGGGAAGTACTCATGGTTCGACATCCTCGGTCACCATTAAATCCCCCAGAAGCACCCGATGTCAGGTCATCAGATGAATCAGAATCCAACATATCACCCTTTGCCCAGGGCTACGATGGAGAAACCGAGAGTCAGAAACAAGCTAGAGAAAGGAAAAACAAGTTGAAGCAAGGGTGCCAACACCGTGCTAGGCAGCGCAGGGAAGCCTAGATCAGATACAAGTCAGATTTGGCTGAATACGACAGAAGAAAATCACAACGAGAAATCGAAGGAAGACGCACGGCAAATACGCCTTACGATAAGATTCGAGAAGCGTTAGAAGAACTCAGAGCAACTTCACATCCCCACGAGAAATATGAACAGCTCCAAGACTTGCTCCAGTTGATGATCCCAAGAACGCATGAAGAGAGAGACCAATCAAGACTACCAGCCAGATCAACAACCCACAGGCAAGAAGATCAAAATCAAAGGAAGTCAGCTTTCGAAAGACTTGGGCCAGGTGGAAGCCATAACGGAGGAAGTAGGAAGGAACATAATCAAGGCCACCAATTTGAACAACCAAGAAAGACCAGGAGTAGGGTGCCTACCCAGACAGCCTCGCAGAATTATTCCCATCAAAACAACAGTTGGTCAGAAGGAGGTGCCGAATCCGAATTTAAAGAAGCCGGAACACACGACAGATTTCCCTGTTTCGCGAACAGGCTTGCATCGATATGATTACCTCACAAGTTCAAACCGTCTAACCACTCTAAGTATGATGGCAAAACTGAACCAAGGCAATGGCTCAGAATATATTCACAATCAATTGAACTAGCCGGAGGAGACGACGATATCAAGACCCTATTCTTTCCCATGGCACTAGAAACTATGCCCCTCCAATGTTTCGATAAATTGAACCCAGGGTCGATCAGAAATTGGGAGGACTTGCAAAGAGCTTTCTGTGAAAATTTCACGGGTATCATCACACACCCGATCACTCATGCAGAACTGAAAGGACTCAAGCAAAAGGGAGGCGAAAGTCTCAGAAATTACTATCGACGATTCGGCGAACTGCGGGCTCAAGTGCATGACATCACCGAACGAGAAGTAATTGAAGCTTTCTCTCACGGAATCATGGCTAGGTGGCAATTTCAAGACTTCTGCAAAGAAAATCTGAGAAACAATGAAGAATTCAGACGAACAGTAGAAACGATGATTACTGCAGAAGAAAAAACATGAGAGAGGTTCCCGGATAGAAGCAACCAGGACAACCCGGACAATCAAAATCATCGAAATAGCAGACATCAAGAAAGAAAACGTAGACCAGACAATACCGTGGCAATAGCCGACAAATCAAAGAAGTTTTCCAAACCCAGAAGATATGATGACATTGAAAACATACGTTGCCCATTGCACCCTAATGGGAGGCACACCATCGGAAATTGCTACACTTTCAATGATCGATACACAAGAAAAGATAGTAAGGAGAACACCAAAGAGGACAATCAGAAAAAAGATGAAGACAACCACGAGGACAAAAGGATTCCAAAAACCTAGGGGAATGGTAGCAGTGATCTTCTCAGGGGCTCCGGATTGCAGAAGCAAACATCAAGAAAAACTAGCACTACGGACTATCATGACAGCAGAACCAGCTACACCAAGATATCTCAATTGGTCATAGTATCCTATCCAATTTACCAGAGAAGACCAATGGACTAGCGTGGGAAACGCAGACCATTATCCACTGGTTCTAGATCCAACTATTGCTGGTATGACTGTCACCAAAGTACTAATCGACGGGGGAGCCGGACTCAACATCATCTTTTCAGAAACACTAAGGAAGATGGGACTACAACTCGCCGGGATGATCACACCAACAAGCACACCTTTTTACGGAATAGTACCCAGCAAAGCAGCCATGCCGCTCGGACAAATTACTTTACCTGTTACTTTTGGCACTCCTTCGAACTACCGAACAGAGTTTATCAAATTTGAGGTCGCAGACTTCGATTCGTCATATCATGCAATCCTCGGACGCCCAGCACTGGTAAAATTCATGGCAATACCACATTATCCGTATTTACTGCTTAAGATGCCAGGACCCAACGGTATCCTTTCTTTTCGAAGTGATTTGAAGCGTGCTTTTGACTGCGACGTTCAGGCAATCCAAATTGCAGCCAAAGCATAAGCCGACAATGGAAGAAAAGAAATAGCCACAATTGCTGCAGAGATGAGCCAAGAAGAATTAGAAATACCGGCTAAAAAGCCCAGCATCATCACACCACCTAAAGAAGCCGACATCAAGCAAATCGACTTGGGCACTGACGATACCTCCAAGACAGCAACCATCAGTGCTCACCTCTCAGCAAAATAGGAACTCGCGCTCACCAACTTTCTTCGGGACAACAAAGATATCTTCGCTTGGAAGCCGGCCGACATGCCAGGTGTCCCAAGAGAGTTGGCTGAGCACAGAATTGATGTTAATGAAAGCTCCAAGCCTGTAAAGCAACGGCTATGACGATTCTCACCCAACAAAAAGGCAGCGATTAAAAAGGAAATCACAAAACTGATGGCAGCCGGATTCATCAGAGAAATCCTCCATCTAGACTGGCTAGCAAACCCGGTCCTTGTGTAGAAAAAGAACACGAACGAGTGGCGCATGTGCGTCGACTACACAGATCTCAACAAACATTGCCCAAAAGATCCATTCGGGCTACCACGCATTGACCAGATAGTCAACTCAACCGCAGGGTCTGCACTATTATCCTTTCTCGATTGCTATTCAGGGTATCACCAGATCGCATTAAAAGAACAAGACCAGAGCAAGACATCTTTCATTACTCCGTTCGGTGCTTACTGTTACAAGACCATGTCATTTGGACTAAAGAACGCTGGCGCCACATACCAAAGAGCTATCCAAACTTGCCTTGGGGATCAAATCGGTTAAAATGTGGAGGCATACATGGATGATGTAGTGGTGAAAACAAAGAACCCAGACACTCTGATTGAAGATTTAAAGCAAACCTTCGAAAACTTGAAGAAATGGAGATGGAAGTTGAACCCAAATAAATGTGTATTCGGAGTTCCCTCAGGACAACTACTCAGATTTTTGGTCAGTCAGCGCGGGATTGAAGCCAGCACCAAGCAAATTCGAGCTATAATAGAAATGGGCCCACCTAGAAGTATCAAAGATGTGCAGAAACTAACAGGATGCATGGCGGCCCTCAACCGTTTCATATCAAGACTCGGCGAAAAGGGGTTACCTTTCTTTAAACTACTAAAGAAGACAGACAAGTTCGAGTGGACAAAAGAGGCCGACGAAGCTTTCAAAAAACTTAAAGAATACCTCACCTCGTCGCCTGTCCTAACACCTCCAAAGAAAGACGAAGATATGATGCTATATATTATGGCGACTTCTACCATGATCAGCATGGCGATAGTCATAGAAAGAGAAGAACAAGGGCGCGTGTATAAAGTGCAATGTCCCGTATACTACATCAGCGAAGTACTGTCTGAATCCAAAATCCGGTACCCTCATGTACAAAAACTACTCTACGCTCTACTTATCACCTCACGCAAGCTTCGCCACTATTTCGAAAGCCACAAGATTATCGTGGTGATAGATTTTCCACTCGAAGACATCCTATACAATAAAGATGCCACAGGGCGCATATCTAAGTGGGCAGACGAGCTTGGTGCTCTCAATATCGATTTTACCCCATGCAAGGCAATCAAATCTCAAGCCCTTGCTGATTTTGTTGCCGAGTGGACAGAGATTCAACAACCTATATCAAATACCATCTTTGACCACTAGAAGATGTATTTTGATGGGTCACTCAAACTAGGCGGAGCCGGTGCAGGCGTTCTCCTCATTTCTCCAGAAGGAAAACAACTCAAGTACGTCCTTCAGATATTATGGCAAGCTACAAATAACGAAGCAGAATATGAAGTCCTCATCCACGGGCTACGAGTGGCAATTACCCTCGGAATAAAGAGATTACTCGTATACAGCGATTCAGCAGTAGTCATCAACCAAGTCAACAAAGATTGGGATTGCACCAAAGAAAACATGAGTGCTTACTGTGGTCAAATACAGAAACTTGAAAAACATTTCCAATGATTAGAAATTCTACACATCCTGCGCGATTCCAACATTGCAGCAGATGTCCTCGCCAAGCTCGGATCAGACAGAGCGAAGGTTCCACCCGGCGTATTCATAGAAGAGCTATCAGTTCCCTCTATCAAACAACCCGGTGAAACAACCCATAAAATTCAGGCTAAAGGCGTTCAGATCTTGGTAATCAACACTTCATGGAGCCAAGTTTTCATCGACTATATCAAAGAAAATAAATTGCCAGCAGATAAAGCAGAAGCCACCCAAGTTGTTCGCAGAAGCAAAAACTACGTTCTAGTAGGAGATAGACTTTACAGAAGAGCAGCATCATCAGGAGTACTCCTAAAATGTGTCTCATTTAAAGAAGGCAAAGAGATCCTATACGAAATACACTCAGGTTGCTATGGAAATCATGCCGCTTCAAGAACACTGGTTGGCAAAGCATTTTGCACTGGATTCTACTAGCCAACTGCTTTGAAAGACGCAGAAGAACTTGTCAGAAAATGCAAAGGTTGCCAAATGTTTGCAAGACAAGCCCATGTGCCAGCTCACAATCTTATCTGCATCCCACCCGCTTGGCCTTTTTCCTGCTGGGGGCTGGATCAAGTAGGACCTCTAAAGAAAGCAAAAGGCGGCTTCGAGTACATCTTTGTAACAATCGACAAGTTCACCAAGTGGATTGAATACAAACCACTCGCGAAATACAGCGTAGCCAAAGCAGTCGAGTTCATCCAAGACATTATGCACCGCTTCGGCATGCCCAATTGAATCATCACAGATCTAGGCCCCCCCTTCACAGCTATAGAATTCAAAAGCTGGGCACAAGACTGTGGTTTCAGTATAGACTATGCGTCCATTGCACATCTAGAAGCCAATGGACAAGTAGAAAGGGCTAATGGACTCATACTAGCCGGATTAAAACCAAGGTTATACGAAGAACTAGTGGACTATGGGTCCAAATGGATTGAAGAATTACCTAAAGTAGTATGGGGGCTATGAACTCAAATAAGCAGAGCAACAGGCTACTCACCCTTCTTCCTAGTTTACGGGTCAGAGGCCGTACTGCCTGCCGACTTGATCTAGACATCACCAAAGATAGAACAATACGATGAAGGAGAAGCAGAACACACAAGAAGATTAGAACTCGACAGCTCAGAAGAAGTCAGAATAAACGCTACCCTCCAATCAGCCAGATACCTACAAGGTTTAAGACGACACTACAACAAGAGTACCCATCCTCGATCATTACAAGTCGGAGACTTAGTGCTAAGAAGGATACAAAAGACTGACGGACGACATAAGCTACTCAGTCCATGGGAAGGTCCGTTCATTATCACAAAAGTCACCGGACCAGGCACATACAAGTTAATAACCGAAGATGGAAGAGAAGTCAGCAATACATGGCACATCAGCCAGCTAAGAAGATTCTACGCGTAAAAACAACTCAAGAAAAAACAGATATGCAAGCCACAAGGGACCAATGTTCACAATCGACAAAGGACAATATTCCTCGACAACATATGTATTAGTTTATATTCATGATCAATAAATATGATATTCATCCACAGCATGTCTTGTCATGACTTTCAATGAGTTGTTTTCATGAAACAAAAAGCAAAATGGCTGAAAACATGCCTGAGCATCCCAGCCGAGAGCAAAATAGCTGAAAAGACGCTTGAGCCCACCGATGAGGGTAGCTAAAAGCTAACACCCGAAACAAAAAGCAAAATGGCTGAAAACATGCCTGAGCATCCCGATCGAGAGCAAAATAGCTGAAAAGACGCTTGAGCCCGCCGATGAGGGTAGCTAAAAGCTAACACCTGAAACAAAAAGCAAAATGGCTGAAAACATGCCTGAGCATCCCGGCCGAGAGCAAAATAGCTGAAAAGACGCTTGAGCCCGCCGATGAGGGTAGCTAAAAGCTAACACCCGAAACAAAAAGCAAAATTGCTGAAAACATGCCTGAGCATCCTGGCCGAGAGCAAAATAGCTGAAAAGACGCTTGAGCCCGCCGATGAGGGTAGCTAAAAGCTAACACCCGAAACAAAAAGCAAAATGGCGGAAAACATGCCTGAGCATCCCGACCGAGAGCAAAATAGCTGAAAAGACGCTTAAGCCCGCCAATGAGGGTAGCTAAAAGCTAAACACCTAAAACTAGTCGACCAAAATTGAGCTTCAAAAGACCCTCCAGCTCTTCATTCCGAAAAGCAAGAGGCTCGGGGGCTACATCCAGATAGGAATACTTTTTCCTCAGAAAAGCACAAGCGCCACTCAATAAAGCACTCGGATGCCAAAGTTTGTCAAGGCAACATTCTATGCCAAGTCGTTTTACGTAGCGTAGACGAAAGGTTGTTAACACAAAGATCTACATCTAACAAGTCATAGCGCAGACAAAGCACTCAACGGACAGATAGGAATACTTTTTCCTCAGAAAAGCACAAGCGCCACTCAAGAAAGCACTCGGATGCCGAAGTTTGTCAAGGCAACATTCAATGCCGAGTCATTTTACATAGCGCAGACGAAAGGTTGTCAACACAAAGATCTACATCTAACAAGTCATAGCGCGGACAAAGCACTCGATGGATCACAAAAGAGGAAGAAAAGAAAAAGTACTCGACAAATCGAGGGATTTCGTCAGGATAATGCACAGAGTTGTTTACAGAGCAGAGACGAAAACGGGACAAAGTACTCAGCAAGTCAAGTAACTCCGGCCATACCCGGGCAAAGAATACATCAACGAAAATAAAGAATCTTCATTTGAAGAGGAGTGTAATATTACAAGAGGCTGGTCAATTGGATCAGGCATTGTCATCAGGAAGGGAAATATCAATATTAAGACTGTCTACAACCCTACTGGCTAAATCTTCGACCTCAGGCTCCATCCTCTCAATGGCATCAAGGTATTCTTGGCTATCAGCTTCCTCTGCTATCTTGGATAGAGGCGCCTCTGGAGCAAGGACCCGGACCTGGGCTAGCACGTTCTTGGTACATACTTGAGCGCACTTCTTCGCGAACTCTTGGAAACGAGTTGGAATCCGAGGAATGAACTGAGCCCAAGATTGCCCATCATCCGCTGGAGTCCGGAGAACATCAGCTACTGAACGAAAGGATTTCCACAAAACGTTCCAATTTTCAGTAGCCGTCGCCAGCTTCCCAGACAAGTCTTCAACAGTTTTTTGGGCCTGCACAAGATCTTTATTAGCTCCACGCCTGATCAACTTAGCAAGTGTAAGTTCTTCTTCAGCACGAGTAGTTACCTCCTCAGCCTTGTTATGACTTGTACGAACAAGAGTCTTCATTTCATCAATGCCCTACGAGAGCTTTTTTCCTTCAACTCAGAGAGCTAGACAAGACACCAAACAACAAGTCAGCAGGAGGGAAAGGTTTGAATACTGAAAGAAACAGAGAGAACCCAGAATACCTTTACATTCTTTCTTCACAGCTTCCAAGCTCTTCATGGTCTCCGAGTTCTTTGAAGCCTCCCGGATAGCAGCATCTTTCTGTTTCTCCAACTCCTAGGCAACAGTGTCTCTCTATTTCTCTACCTCTACCACCCAGGCACGGAGAGCCTTTTCCTCTTTTTGATGCGACTTACGCTCAGTCTCCAACTCAGCCCGGAGGAGGTCAAGGTCAGTCTTCAGAGAACTTACCTCGGAGGACAACTTCTTCTCGGTTTTAGATGAAAAGAAGAAGCCGGTATGGTCACGAGAGAAAGTCTAAACAATTAAAGAAAGAGAAAAATAAGGTGTAAGGACGAAGGCAAAACAAATGGCCTAAGAAAGAATCTTAGAAAAACTTATGTGAAGCTTCTCCCTGAAAGAAGTCGCAGAGGACGCCAAACTCCCCCAAGCTGCGGTCAGCTCCGATAGCCGATGGGTGGCATCGAACTATTGCACCACGTCACCGGTAAAAGAGGGACCGCCGGAAGCAAGAGAAGGGGAAGGAGAGGCCGGCTGGGGCAAAGAAGGAACGACCAAAGCAACCTCCAGGGAAGCCAAAGCCAATCCCTCAGAAGGACCCGACGCGATGGCCACAGTCACCTCTGGGGCGGACAAGTCCGCAACTTCGCCAGGTAGCTCCGAAGCCCCCACAGCAACTTCACCAATAGTATGTTGCGAGTCCTGAGGTTCGGAACTCAATGGCATGACAGAAGGCTGAGAAGAAGTCGATGAAGAAATGAGAGAAGACAAAAGACTGAAAATTGATAAAAGAAAGCACCGATGAGAACCAGAAGAAGGAAGACATAAGCAAAAGGATGAAGCCAGAATCTACTCACCCAACCACTTTCTTCTTTGCGAAACCAAAAGAAGGCCTCGCAGGGGGGACCACGACAGCGAAAACATCCCCGCCACCCGACGACGGGAGCGGGATAGCAGATACCGGAGCCATGGAAGAAGCCGGGGCTAGAGCCGTGGAAGAACTCTGCATTGGAGGAGCGGTAGAGCTTGGTACCAAGGCTACCAAAGAACTCGACACCGGAGCTTCAGAAGAAGTCAGCACGGGAGCCTCAGAAGAACTCGTACCCGACGTCCGGTTACTTCAAAAAGTTCAAGACTAAAAGTCAAGACAAAGAAGAGAAATTCAATGCGACAGGAATATGAAAACAACTCACCGCCGCATGATGAGGGGTACTTCGTCATCCTCCTCTCCCTCAGCCAAGGAAACCAGAGCACCTGCTGAAAAAGAATAAAAAGTACTCGGTTCAAGAGAGAAACAGGAAAACAAAGGAACAAAGAGTATTAAATGTGCTCACCTAAGAGCATCCTAGCAACAACTGGAGTACCTGAAAGAGTACTTGGTTTGCGAGGCTTCTTGGAGATAGGCAGGCCAGATGAAGATCCATCCGTTCGCCCCCTCTTCGGGACACTACGAGGACCGCGAGGGACTAGACGAGGAACATATTCTTCATATACATCAACAAATCCGGAAGAAACTCCAGGAAGCGTTGTGGAGGTTGGGGACTTACTAGTTGCAGAAGTTCCAGCAAGTTTATCCCCAGTCTCCGCCACGGCAGGGAGAACATCAAGAGGGATTGGGTCAACAAAGTTCCGCCCAAGCTCCTACGAAAAAGGATAAAATAGCAAGACAAGGAAAAGCTAAGCAAAAATGGATGCAGCAAGAGTACATAAAGTATCCAAACAAAGAGATAAACAACTCACAGCTGGGGGCGGGTTGTTGGCAGAGAACTCAGGAACAACAGGAGGAATAACGCTCACTCCTTTGAGCATCTTCTGGAGACACTCGAGTACCTCATCATCGGTCAGCTCAAGAGCTGGGACCATGCGTGAAGGATCCTCGGCCCCAGAATACTCGAAGCCAAGGTGCTCCCGTTCTTTCAAAGGCTGAACTCGGCGATGAAGAAAACTCGAGACAATACTGAAACCGGTTAACCCCTGCTGTTTCAGCATGCTAATCCTATCAAGGAGTGGCTGGATCACTTGAATCTTAGCGGGTGACTCAAGTTTCTTGTCCCATCGATCATTCACCACAGGACCAGATCCAGAGTGGACGATAAGGGAAGGGATCAAATTGGTAGCATAAAACCAGTCGGCACGCCAATCTTTTACAGAATCGACCAGGTCATAGTCAAAAAACTTGATCTTAAGACCCTGTCGAAACTGAATCCCATAACCGCCAAGAACGCTGGTTTCTTCACGGCGGGGTTGAGGTTTCAGACGAAAGAAGTAGCAAAAAAGAGATAGAGAAGGATGGATTTCGAGGAAAGCTTCACAGAGATGAACGAAAATGGAAAGATGGAGAACGGCATTAGGGGTTAGATGGTTCAGACTAACCCCGAAATAAGCAAGAAACTGATGAAGGAAGGCGGAAGCAGGAAGGCAAAGTCTGGCACGGACAAAGGAACGAAGAGGACAATCTCACCAGGACCCAGAGCAGGAACCCGATGCTCGCCCGGAATTCTCCATTCAGCGATGACTTTGCTTTGGATCAAGCCATCGCTGACGAGCTCGCGCAGCTGATCTTCGCTTGTTGTTGGAGCTGGCCAAACCTTCTGAGCAGCCCTCATGGCCACGAACTCTTGGTTCTCGATCAAAGAAAGGGATGACTCCTCGTCCATGAAGGTCGCCTGGGACTTGCTCGTGGTTTTCTTCTTACCCATGAACTAGCGGAAGCAAAAAGGTACTGGGGAAGATGAAGCTAGATGGTGGTGCTAAGGACGGCGGCGGCAATGGCGACGGCGGATGATTAAGAGCTAGGGTTTGAAGGCAAAAGAAAGGCAGTAAAGAAAAGAGGACGAAGGGTCTATAAATAAATTTTACAGCGTTAGAAATGGCCCACCAGGCCCGTTAAAACACCGTGTGAGAACGCAATGGTCCATTTACCGACGCAGCTAAAATGACGGAGGGCACAAATCCACACAACGGTACAATCCAATGGGTAGATTTCAGACTTATCCATCCAACACTACTGCGGAGCCATCAGATAACTGCAAGAACAACCCATCCTCAAAGAAGAAAGGGAGGGTAACTTCTGAAGGAACAAAAGAACCCGGTTCTTGATAAAAAGAACTCGGAAATTCCATAAGCAACACAGCAGGAGAAAGCATGGCAACTAAGAAGGCAAGAATCTTTTTTATTACAAATGAAATCAAGAAGTACAAGATTACACATCTTACAAGACCCGACGAACTTGGTACTACAACAAGCAAGGTAGCAAAGAGGAACCCGGACATAGCTAGGCTCTGGAACGACTACGTGTTCCAATTTGCTGCCAGGTAGAACAAACCGCCCTCGGCTACCCTGTTTTCTTCAAAGGACGAACACAGTGCATCCAAGACGGAAATCAGCAGCACAACAGGAAAGCATGGACCAAAGGAGGCTGGCGAGCGCAATGGTTCCGCTCCCTCGACTTCAGCAAGCACAACGGGTACCTCAAGGACCTCGCCCGGTTCCGCTCCCTCGACTTCAGTAAGCACAACGGGTACCTCAAGGACCCCGCCCGGTTCCACTCCCTCGACTTCGGCGAGCGCAACGGGTACCTCAAGGACATTGCACCCATAGATGCTCAGCAAAAGAGCATGGAGCTCCTGACCATCTCATGCAGTCGAGGCAACTCCTGGGTAGGGACGCTGCCTGCCGAGGTATGGCCACTATGGCTGGAAGATATCTCATCAAACTTTATGAACTAGCCAACCTGATAAGCTGCAAGGGTAAAACCTCCCACTGGCATAGTCTTGAGTGTCTTCCTCTCCGACAAGGCTCACCCGGAGAAGACTCATCGGAAGGAGTCCATGTATGGCTCCATCCCGACAAGAGCCGCACAGTCGGTGATGAAGCTGGCGATGTACGACACCCTCCAGTGCACCACCTCCTTCCACAGAACCAGCCCCTTCTCAGCAAAGGTGGCCAGCACCATCTCATCTACATTGGGGCACCTCCAACTCGACATCACGCTCTAGAATCATGAATGGGTCTATGAGTTATCTTTTCCTTCTCCCTTCCCCTATTTAAAGAAAAGACGGAGCAGTTCAGGAAAGACGAAAGGATTGGGGCGAGAAACCCTCTCCCTCCCCCCATTCAATGTGGATGGGAAATGACAGGATGTGCCCTGACCGATGGGATGCACTCTGATTGATGGGACGCACCCTGCCCAATGGAACGATGCCTGGTCAGACGGAACGTGGCCTAGGTATGGCCCACCACTACCGCACAACCAGGCACGAGGAACAAAGTGCCACCATGCGTAGGCGGCCCTCCGCCTTCCAGGCGGGACTTGGAAAGGCCCAACTATGGGATCTCTGCTCAAGAGAGACCATCGGGCTTCCAAAGTCAATCGAACGGCTCAGGAAAACACCGAGAGACAGGTAAGGAGCAAAGGGACGCCCCATGTGGGCCATGCCAACTCCGTCACGAACGACGAGTATGGATCTCGGTCGGACATTTCTGATTGGAGCTCTTCAAACCCCGTCACTCGAGTCATTAAGTTAACATTACCAAACCCCCACTATTTCTTTATATAATCATTCATATATCCATACACGCATTCATTCCATGCACCCGCGCCCCCTGGATGATTCTACCTGAATCACTAGGGAGCTCGGGGCCTAAGGCATCACATATGTGGATAAATGCATCACAACGCTCCATGTTGCATCATGAAGCGATAGTTGCCTCATTCAAACATGAGCAATGACCGACCGGGGTTCAAAGGCCAGCCCACGAAGGGTTCGAGGCCGCCTCGCATCAAACAGAGCTAGGGGAGAAAACGTAGATGAGCCTCGAGCAACCCTCGCCCAGTTTGCCCCGAAGCAGATAGGGTCATCTCAACCTTCTCATTCGATCCTAAACCTCTGCCAAACCCACAAAATCTCCATCGAGGGGAGGCCAGCGGGCCACCTAGGTCGGTCTCTAGAACGACCCAGGCATCTGCCGGGTTGCAGGTTAAGGAGCAATGGAATATCACAAGAGGGCTATGCCACCCCATCACAAACGACGGACCCAGATTTCACTCAATCATACCCGTTAGTGAGCTCATCGAGCGCATCACTCAATCCCAAGTGATTGAGGCAAGTGATGTTAGCTCAGCCTCTCCGGTTGTAAGAAACTGCGGATGGGTTAATGCACAAAACTCAACCGACCCCTGCCAAAGGCCAACAGGGCTCAGGGGCTCAAGACACCAAAAAATGCCTCGGCTGCACCTGGGTCCATGACTCCGACTCGCCCAAATCCCTTGGCGTGCCCGATGCCTGGATCCGCGAGTCTGTTTCGATCCCTCGGCTGCGCCCGACGCTTGGTCCGTGAGCTCTATCTCGCTTGTTCCATAAAAACAACTGCCTTGGCTACGCACGACACCATGGTTGATGACTCTATCTCGACTAAAATGCACGCACCCATGCCCACTGACAAAAACCCCCAAGCGATTTAGCCCGAATCGCTTGGGGGCTCAGGGGCTACACCTGTGGGTGCACTCGCACACACCCGCTGACGAAATGAAACGTCCCTCACTAATGAAACAAAACATCCCCCACTGGCAAACACAAAAACCCCTCAGACGATTCTACCCAAATCGCTCGAGGGCTCAGGGGCTACACCCGCCATCAAGACAAAAATCCCCCAGACAATTCTACCCAAATCGCTCGGGGGCTCGAGGGTTCCTATTGGGTTCATAAACCCGGGGTCACTCATGGACCGGCTTCCCAACAAAGGCTCGACCCAGCAGACGATGTTGCGAATGACACAAAACTGATGGGCCGACCCAAATACCTAAAAGACAAACTAGAAGGATGATCTAGGTCTCTGACCAGAAGGCCTAGCCGAGGAGGAACGACGCCCGCTTCCGATTCTGGCCCGCCTCTCTGACTAGAAGGCCTCGATCCAACTCCAGCCCGCCTCCGGATGGCCTCTCTGACTAGAAGGCCTGGCCAAACACCACTTTTGACTCCGACCCGCGTCTCTGACTGGGGATACGCCAAACCCCTGCTCACTGCTCTTCTCCAACTGGTGCAATCAGAGCCGACTGGGACCAACCGACCAGGGACACCCGCTCGGTAAGGACTAGGAAACGGATAGAGAAAGTAAGGTAGGACACTCAAGTCAACCGCAATGCCAAGGATCGTACCCTGTACACCTACAAGACAGTACCCTATGACCTTCCTAGCATGACAGAACTGAAGCAGTGTTGTAGGCACCGACATTTCCCCTACAGTGTTGTGGGCGCCATCAACTCCCATACTAGACAAACGCGGTAAGGCTCCCCCACATGCCTCTGAGGGATCAACAGTGTTGTGGGTGCCGACATTTACCATACTAGGCAAGCATGGTAAAACCCCTTGCATGCCTCTGGGTATCAACAGTGTCGTAGGCATCGACGTCTACCATACCTGAAGAAGACGACGCAACCTCCCACATGCATCTAACATTAATAGTGTTATGGCCGCCTACAATCATCCTATACCTGATAGTGTGGGCAACAAGACTTAGCATACGTACACTCTCTCCCTCTCACTTGTAAGGCTATCCCCTTCATCTATAAAAGGGAATGTGCTCTCTCCCAAAATAGGAGGATCGATCAGTTCACTAGCACACAGCAGAACCACTAGGTTCAAACCTCGAGCACACGCTCAAACACATAATGCATAGCCAAGCTCCCGTCGCTCTCAGCCCTTCAGATCGGAGTCTAACCAGACCTCTTGTATCCCCATCTTTCTCCCTTTCGTTTGTAACCCCACAGCAAACTTCGAGCACCTAGGCTTAAGAATAAAGTCACCGACCGACTCAAGCTGGATGTAGGGCACGTTGCCTCAACCAGTATAAACCCTGTGTCATTGAGTGCTAGGCCACCTCCGATCACAACGTACAACAAAACTACAAATATTTATGTGTTGGTCACTTTCTGCACTGACATTATGAATAATTTCACATTTTTTTGAAAGGTCACCGGGGGGATGAACTATCCCCACCTAAATTTTCATTCCATAGATGTCGGGCAAGCCAGAAGGTGGAAGGGTGTAGCACCAATCCATATACAATAAGTCTAGAGAAGTACAATGGGGGAGGGAGAGATTACAACAGCAACAACAACAGCACCAATAGCAACAACACTTAACAGAAACAACTAGAAGAACCAACACGAGGACTCAAGGATAAGCCTAGACTCAAGTCGAAGGACGCCAACCGATCATCAATTTGTGCGATTTGCGCCACCGCCGAACAACATACTCGCCGGTGAAAGCATCTAGGCCCCTAAGTGGATTTCGGTGATTAATGTCAATACAAGATTACTATGACTAACGTGTGTTTTGCAGAGGCAATTAAGTTAGGTCATGGTAATGGAAATATCGAGGTTGTCATGCCCCTACGATGGAAATCGTTTTGGTTTTCAAAGGATGGACGACAAGGTTAAGGATGACTAGTTCTAAGTGTCGATTGAAGTTGGAGAGACACTTAGAGTAGTTTAGGACTTTGTTTTTTCTTTGGCCATACTATGAAGGGGGGTATGAACAAGTAGCTTGACCTAGTTGAGTCTAGTTAGTTAGGTGTGGTGCACACTTGTTAAAACTAGCTCTAGGTAGCTCCTATGAATGTCTAAGATCCTTTGGAGCAAACTTCATTCATATATGATCGAGAGTTGGAAGTGAATGGAGGGTCAAATACTGACCGGACGCTGGCTCCGGTGCGACCGGACGCTGGCCGCAGGGTCCGGTCAGTTCATTTGACTATGATGATCAAGTCTGGTGTGACTGGACGCTAGAAGGTCGTGTGACCGGACGCTGAGGGCCAGCATCCGGTCGACTCCAGTAAGGGTCCAGACTTGAGAAAGTGCGACCGGACGCGTCCGGTCAGTGGTGACCGGACCCTGAGTATCTAGCGTCCGGTCGTTTACAGTAAGCATCCAAGAGCGACCGGACGCATCTGGTCGGTACTGACCGGACCCTGACAGCGTCCGGTCATCACTTGAAAACTGTTCACGGGTTGAACTGACCGGAGCGTCTGGTCAAAATGATCGGAGCGTCCGGTCACCCCGCAGAAGCTCATAACGGTTTGTTTTTTAGGCTGCCTTATAAATAGATGCTCCACTCGTGAGTGGAGTTACTTTTGCTCATTCCAACAGCTGAGAAACACATTTGTGAGTGCCAAGAAGAGCAAGGTCCTAGTGAGGTGTTTGTGATTTGAGAATCCAAGAGTGAAACCTCATTAGTGAATCAAGAGTAGACAAGTGTGCATCCATCTTCTCATTTGGCTTCGCGTGGTCAAGTGAGAGTTCGTGCTTATTACTCTTGGTGATCGCCATCACCTAGACGGCTTGGTGGTGATTGAGAGTTTGGTGTTCACCCGGCGGAGCTTGTGGGTGACCCAACTCAAGTTGTGAGCGGTTTTGGGTGATTCGCCATGACGGAGTGTCGAAGAATCAACCCGTAGAGAGCACTTGATCCTTGCGTGGATCAAGGGGGAGCTACACCCTTGCGCGGGTGCTCCAACGAGGACTAGTGGGGAGTGGCGACTCTCCGATACCTCGGCAAAACATCGCCGCGTTCCTTTCTCTCCCTATTTACTTTGAGCACTTACTTTGAGTATTTACTTTGAGCAATTCAATACTTGTTTTATATTCATAGAATTGCTATGCTAGAGTAAGTTTGAAACATAGGGTGCAAGTCATTTGTGCGTTGATTTGATAGAAACACTTTTCTAGGCACAAGGGGTTAATTGGGCTATCCGTAGGATTTGATTATTTAAAGAAAATTTAGAATTAGCCCAATTCACCCCCCCTCTTGGGCATCTTGATCCTTTCAATTGGTATCAGAGCCTCGTGCTCACGTTTTTAAGCCTAACCGCTTAGAGCAAGATGTCTCATGGGGATGGACCTCCTCCCTATCTTCGAGGGGGATGATTTTCCATATTGGAAAATTCGCATGGAGGCTTACCTAGAAGCTCTAGATGTTGGAATTCTTAGAGCCGCCTCTCAAGGGTTCCCAACACCTAAGAATGCCGCACAACTTCAAGGCGATGAAGTAAACTATGAAAAATGGAATGCAAAGGCTCGCAACACCATCTTTAGAGGCCTTTGCAAAGATGTGTTTAATCGTGTAAGGAACCACAAAGACGCCCATGCACTATGGTTGGACGTTTGTGCGCTTCATGAGGGAACCAAGAGTGAGCGTGAGGAACGCTATCATCTTGTGATTAAAAAGCTAAATTCTTTTGAGATGCTTCCCAAAGAAAGTGCTAATGAAATGTATTCTCGTTTAAATGTTCTTGTAGAGGAGGTCAATGGGCTTGGACTTACTCAAATGTCACCATCCGATGTTGTGAGAAAGATCTTGAGTGTCCTCCCCATTGACAAATATGGGCACATTATGACCGTGCTACATCAAGGTGATCTTTCTGCCGCTACACCGACACAAATCTTGGGAAAGATCAATGCTCATGAGATGTACATGCACATCATGCCACAAGATGGCTCATCCTCTACAAAGAAGAAAGAGAAGGACTTAGCATTCAAAGCTAGCCAAGATAAGGGCAAGGCAAGACTTGAGTATGAGAGCTCAAGTGATGAAGATGATGAAGAAAGTCTTGCTCTCATGGTGAAGAAGACCGCCAAGATGCTAAAGAAGCTAAACAAGAGTGGCATCAAGTTTGACGGCAAGAAGAAGAAGTTCTTCACTAGCTCAAGAAGAAAGCCAATCTCCGAGATGGATTGCTACAATTGTGGTGAACTTGGTCACCTAGCTCATCAATGCACAAAGCCCAAGAAAGACAAGTTCAAGAACAAGGGCAAGAAAGATGATTCAAGTGATGAAGATGAAAAGAAAAAGAACAAGCCATACAAGAAGAGAGATGGTAAAAAGAGAGACTTCTACAAGAAGAAGAAGAAGAGTGGCAAGGCCTATATTGTTGGTGATTGGCTCACGGACATTGATTCATCAAGTGGATCATCCGATGATGAGAGTGACAATGAGAAGGTGGCCGCCATTGCTATTGATCTTGCATCCTCACCGCCACCATCGCCATCATCCTCTACACACCTATGCCTTATGGCCAAGGGTGAACGCAAGGTAACTAAGAGTGATGATAGTAGTGATGATGAGCAAGCTAGTGATGATGATAGTGATAGCGATGATGATTCACCCACATATGATGATCTTGTCAAAATATTAAGAAAATACACTAAGATCATTAGAAAGAGTAGAGCTACAAATGAAAAACTTAATGCTAAAAATGATTCACTCTTAGCTAAGTGTGATACATTAGAAAAGGCTAATGATGAGCTCAAAGAAACAAATGATTCTATATCATCCAAACTCAAGGAGCTCAAATCTTCTAAGAAAGAGCTTAAAGATAAACATGATAAACTTGAGTGGGTGCACAATGAGCTTATCACTAGTCACAACAAGCTAAAAGATGAATATACAACTCTAAAGATCAATTATGATACCCTTGTTATTGCACAAGAATTCTTACCAAATGAGCCACATGATGCTACTAACCATGTTGTTAAGATTGATATAGCTACCTCATGTGATGATTTAATTGATGAGAGCATTGAGCATGGATCTAGTAGCAAAGGCAAGCAAGTGGTTGAGTGCAATGACTATGATGAGTATGTCAAGCTCAAGAGTGACCATGAGAAGCTCATGAAAGATCTTGAAGAGATGAAAAGTCACAACACCATTATGCTAGAAACTCTTGATCATGACAAAGAGTTGATCCTTGAGAATGAGAAGCTCAAAGAAGAAAACAAGAAACTCAAGGAAGAGAAGAACAATGATATTCTCAAGGAAGAGAACAAGAAGCTCATGATGGAGAAAGAGCATCTCAAGGTGGGATTGAGCAAGTTTGCTAGAGGCAAGCATCTCCAAAGTAAGCTACTCATGAATACCATCATGAAGATGGATAGAAGTGGCATTGGATATATGGCAAGTGTAGAGAAGAAGAAGGCTCAAGCTCAACACCAACAATCAAAGCCAAAGCTAAAGCCAAAGAGATGTTTTGAGTGTGGACAAGAAGGCCACTTTGCTCATGAGTGTCAAACTCCACCACCACAACCCTTGCCCAAGCATGCTAGACCCTTTGCTTTCAATGCTCACTACATGCTTAGAAAAGATTCTAGTGGAAAGATGAAAGTCATGTTCTTAGGACCCCCCCAACAAGAGTAGGCCTAAGAAGATTTGGGTGGCTAAGTCACTTGTTGAGAAGGTGAAGGGCCCTCAACAAGTTTGGATCCCTAAAGCTTGAATCTCTTGTGTGTAGGTGAACTACAAGACCGGTGGAAGTCATTGGGTTATTGATAGTGGTTGCACTCAACATATGACCGGTGATCCTTGTATGTTCACCTCACTAGATGAAGAGGTAGATGGACAAGAGAAAATAACTTTTGGAGATAATTCAAAGGGCAAGGTTAAAGGATTGGGCAAAGTGGCAATATCAAATGATCACTCCATCTCCAATGTGCTCTATGTTGCCTCGTTGAGTTTCAACTTGCTATCCGTTGGGCAATTGTGTGATCTTGGCTTCCAATGCTTATTCACCGAGAAGGAGGTTGTTGTATCCAAAGTAGATGACAAACAAGTGATATTCAATGGATTTAGATACAACAACTTATATCTAGTTGACTTCACCTCCGAAGATGCAAACTTGAAGACTTGCCTATTCACCAAAACAACACTTGGGTGGCTATGGCATAGAAGACTTGCTCATGTTGGGATGAGCTCACTCAAGAAGCTTATGAAGAATGATTTGGTGAGAGGGTTGAAGGATGTGAAGTTTGAGAAGGACAAGCTTTGTAGTGCCTGTTAAGCCGGCAAGCAAGTTGCAAACACTCATCCAACCAAAGCTTTCATGTCAACCACAAGAGTGCTAGAACTCCTACACATGGATCTATTTGGACCAACAACATACAAGAGTTTGGGAGGAAATTTCTATTGTCTTGTGATTGTGGATGACTATTCAAGGTATACATGGGTGTTCTTCCTTCATGACAAATCCAAAGTTGCATCTTGTTTCAAGAAGTTTGCCAAGAGAGCTCAAAATGAATTTGAAGTGAAGCTCAAGAAGATAAGAAGTGACAATGGCAAAGAGTTTGACAACACAAACATAGAAGCTTATTGTGATGAAGTTGGAATCAAACATGAAGTCTCCGCAACCTATACTCCTCAACAAAATGGTGTAGTTGAGAGGAAGAATCGGACTTTGATCACTCTTGCTAGGACAATGCTAGATGAGTACAACACCCCCGAAGCTCTATGGGTGGAAGCAATCAACACCGCATGTTATGCATCCAACCGCCTATTTCTTCAAAAGTTCCTTGTCAAGACACCGTATGAGTTGCCCAATGGGAAGAAGCCGGACGTCTCCTTCTTTAGGGTGTTTGGTTGCAAGTGCTATATCTACAAGAAGTGGCAACACCTAGGGAAGTTTCAAAGACGTTGTGATATAGGTTTTCTTGTTGGTTACTCATTGAAGTCCAAAGCATATAGAGTATTTAATCATGCCACCGGCTTGGTTGAAGAAACATATGATGTGGAATTTGATAAATCTAATGGCTCCCAAGGAGCACATGAGAATCTTGATGATGTAGGTGATGAACCATTGAGGGAGGCTATGAAGAATATTCTGGTGGGAGACATCAAGCCGAAAGATGATGAAGATGATGTACAAGTCATTGACCAACCTTCTTCATCAAATGTACCACAAGATGGTGAAAAAGATGGGAGGGTAGAAAATGAAGATACTCATATCTCCCATGAGCAAATGGGGGTACAAGCACAAGATGTTGATGCTCCACAACCTTCTCCTCAAGTGGTCAATAGAAGAAATACACCTCTCCTACAAGATCATCCACAAGATCTCATCATAGGGAGTCCAACAAAGGGTGTGATGACTCGATCTCAAAAACTTACTTCATTTATTGCTCATCACTCTTTTGTCTCTTGCTATGAGCCTACCAAGGTAGAAGAAGCTCTTAAAGATCCGGATTGGATCAATGCCATGCATGAAGAGTTGAACAACTTCATTCGCAATGAAGTTTGGACTCTTGAAGAGCGACCAAAAGGTGCAAGAGTCATAGGAATGAAGTGGGTGTTCCACAACAAGCAAGATGATCAAGGTGTTGTTGTGAGGAACAAGGCAAGACTAGTTGCAAAGGGGTTCTCTCAAGTTGAAGGTTTGGATTTTGGAGAGACCTTTGCACCGGTTGCAAGATTAGAAGCCATCCGTATCCTTCTTGCATATGCATCACATCATGAAATGAAACTATATCAAATGGACGTGAAAAGTGCATTTTTAAATGGCTTTATAAATGAACTAGTCTATGTTGATCAACCTCCCGGGTTTGAAGACCCTAGATATCCTAATCATGTTTATAGGTTGTCCAAGGCACTATATGGGCTTAAGCAAGCCCCAAGAGCTTGGTATGAGCGCCTTCGGGACTTCCTCATTGAGAAGGGCTTCACCATTGGGAAGATCGACACCACACTATTCACCAAGAAGCTTGATGGGCATATCTTCATTTGTCAAGTATATGTTGATGATATCATCTTTGGATCATCAAATGAAGACTCATGCAAAGAATTTGGTGAATTGATGTCGAAGGAGTTTGAGATGTCAATGATTGGTGAGCTTACATTCTTTCTTGGTTTTCAAGTCAAGCAAATAAAAGAAGGCATCTTCATCTCTTAAGAGAAATACACAAAAGATCTTCTCAAGAGATTCAAGATGGATGAATGTAAGCCAATCAAGACACCAATGCCTACAAATGGACATCTCGACCTAGATGAGGGAGGTAACCCGGTTGATCAAACTCTCTACCGTTCTATGATTGGTAGCTTGTTATATTTAACCGCATCTAGGCCCGACATCATGTTTAGTGTGTGTATGTGTGCTAGATTTCAAGCTAGTCCTAAGGAAACACATTTAATTACCGTAAAAAGAATCCTTAGGTATCTTAAGCACACACCAAGCATTGGTCTTTGGTATCCCAAAGGAGCTTTATTTGAATTAATTGGCTATTTCGATTCGGATTACGCCGGATGCAAAGTTGATAGAAAGAGCACATCCGGAGGGTGCCATTTGCTTGGTAGATCACTTGTGTCTTGGTCCTCCAAGAAGCAAAATAGTGTGGCTTTGTCCACCGCCGAAGCGGAATACATTGCCGCGGGTGCTTGTTGTGCACAAATATTATACATGAAACAAACTTTGCTAGACTATGGAGTAGTTCTAGAGAAAGTACCTCTTTTGTGCGACAATGAAAGTGCGGTAAAACTTGCAAATAATCCGGTTCAACACTCTCGCACCAAGCATATAGATATCCGCCATCACTTTCTAAGAGATCATGTGGCTAAAAATGATATATCACTAGAAGGTGTAAGATCCGAAGATCAATTAGCGGATATCTTCACAAAACCGATAGATGAGGCTACATTTTGTAGATTGCGGAATGAGTTCAATGTACTTGATTTTAGTAACTTCACTAAAAATTGAGCTTGTGTTGTCCATTGCATTCATTGTAATATACAACATATTTAATTTATGGCAATGCACATAGGGCTTGTCTAACATGGTTAAGATAACCGCCGAAAAGCATGTGAAGAAGCTTAACCTTGGATCAAACTTGACAAGCAACTAGATTTACTTACAAGTATTACATATGCATGAATGTTGTTTTGTCGTTTTGTTCCATTTGCCCTCTTGTTGCTTATTTTCTTAAAAAGAATTATAGCCTAAGGCAAAATATTTTGAAAAATATGAGGGTTTGAGAGAGGTCACTCACATCAGTCCCAATTGGTGTTTATTTGGATCTTATTCAAGTTGGGACTTGATTGGGAACAGGCAGCGCGAAGGAAGTTTGAAGATTTGCTGGAAAAGGTGCACCGGACGCTGCTGTCCAGCGTCTGGTCAGTTCACAGGAGGTGAACTGCTGATGAAGGAGTGACCGGACGCTGCGTCTGTGCATCTAGTCAAGAAGGGTTCAGCGTCCGGTCGATCGAAGGGTACACAAGTTGTACTGACTAGACCCTGCCTGCATCCGGTCATGGACCACCGAACGCGTCCGGTCCTGATTCCAGAGGATTTGGACCTCTCTGGAATCGACCGGACGCTGGGTGGTAGCGTCCGGTCGCTACCACCGGAGCGTCCAGTCAGTGGATCTCGCGCGTTTTCAGGACTCTTTTCTGTTTCCTTTTCTATCGCGTTTGGGGGACTACTTAACCGTACCACCGCATAATTTTTTTCGGATCCCATCGTGACCTTGCCTCCGAGCCCTAGCCTGCGCCGCCGCCATCTCGCTGCCGCAGCCAAGCGCGCCGCCGTGCTCCCACCTCGCCGCGCCGTCCCACTACGCCCAAGCCTCCCCGCGCGCCCCCACACCAGCACGGCCTGCACCTCCTTTGCCCGCGCTCGCCCGGCCCCCTCGCCAGCCACGCGCCACCAGAGCTCGCCGCGCCGCCGTGACTCCCCGCGCACCACCGTGCCTCCGGTCTTCCAGGGTCATCAAGAATCGTCGTGCCCTAGTCCTACCTCCTTCATCGTTGGTAAGACCAATTTTTTCAATCTTGATCTGTTGTGACCTAGATCAAATTACAGTCATTGATTCCCCATTGCATTCAGGCTGTTTGACCTAACCCTAGCCGGTTCCGAGTTCCCCGCGCGACAACTTATCTTTTCTCGGTTTGCGGATCGTCAGGTAGAAAGCCATTCGATTCAAATTCGCATCTACATTGCTTTCTCTATTAGGTTTTCGCATCTATTAGACATATGGTATTTATTTGTATATCCATCTATTCTATCGTGCAGTGAGTTGGTTCCGTTGTGGTTCTTGTGGCAGTTGGCAGTCAACTCGGAGCCAAGCTTGCGAGTAAGGATCGAGGCCAAGCCTCGAAAGCGGTAGTTTGACAGTTGATCTTCATCAGCGGTAGTTCACCATCTTGTCAGCTCAGATAGCTCGCACCAAGAACGTTGGTGGTGGCCCAGGTGATGATGATCGGAGGCCCCCGCCTCGCCAGCCAGCCAGATCTAAGGGCAAGTCAACCAAGCAGGTGACATCCAAGAAGCGGAAGTACCCCGATGTAGAGACAGCGAGAGCAGCAGCTGTTGCAGAGGCCGCAGAGCGTGCTGAGAGAGGTGGTGCCCATAGCGGAGTTGTCATTGCAGATCAGCCGGTTTCACCAGCACTAAGAGCTGCGATTGAGGATGTTGAGCGTCGTCACGGGAGTCCAGCTGGGACTGCCACGTTTGTAGGACGACGGGTTGCCATTGAGGAGGGTCCGTCAGCTCAGCAGCAGCCCCCACCAGCAGAGCCTCAGCCAGCCCAGGAGACTCAGGAGGGTCAAGAGACCAAGCCGACACCTCAGCTACGCCGCTCGAGTCGTACCAGTGCTACAGTTCCACCGAGGCCAGTTACACAGCATAGAGGTTCACATCCTCCGCCCAGACCTCAGGGTCCGCCTCTAGTGGTTCACCTCGACTTGAGGGCCGCCACCGCCAGACAGGTTCAGCAGCTGCGATTTGTTGAGTTTGAGGTTTGGTTTCCTCCAAGGAGGGATGAGAGAGCAGCTGAGGGGTTCTACACGCCACTGTAGGAGGATTTCTACAATGCTTATCTCAACAGTGGGGCAGTGTTCAGATCTCAGAGAGTTTGTCAGATAGAGTCTATTGTGGCAGCAGCCGAAGAGAGCATTCGGCCATACTTGTCATATTTGCCAGGACTGTCAGATCTGATTGGACGGATGGGGATATATGTACCATCTTGGGCCCGTCAGTTTTATGCTTCGCTCTACATCGATCCACATCACAGATTCATTCACTTTGCCTTCAAAGGCAAAGACTACAGAGTGACGAGTGGCAGAGCCAGAGAGATACTGAGGCTACAGGAGCAGCCTATCAAGATGCATGAGGTCTGTTATGGTTAGCAAGAGCCTCCCAGGCGTCCTCATGGAGGGTTGGTGCCCCCTACAGATTTAGTGCGACATTGCTTCAAGGAGCCATTTGGAGAGGGGTCGAGCAGGAACCCCAGTGACTTGACTCCTATAGCTAGGGTACTAGAGGCCATCATCAGGAGGACACTGCTTCCTAGGTTGGGATATAGGGAGGGCCTGACTCGCTTATAGCTCTGGCTTCTTAATGTCATCATGCAGCAGACGATATTTGATATCTGGGATCTCCTGCTTTCAAAGATGGAAGACACAATAGCTGAGGGATTCAAGGGTCGCAGGCAGCTTCCCTATGCTCACTGGATCACGTTCCTCATCCGTAGAGTAGTGCTTGATAAGCCTCCTGGCATGATGGATGAGTATATAGGTGCCACCACAGAGTTCCTAGCCTACAACCTATCACAGAGGATCAGGCACACCACTCCTCAGGCACCCAGACAGCCTAGCCGTCGTCCCGACATGCCAGAGTCCGTAGCTCAGCAGGATGAGATCATCAGAGGGATTGCAGCCACTTAGGAGGAGGAGCTAGAGGCACAGCAGGAGGTGAGCGAGTACAGTGACAGCTCTAACGACGACTACCAGCCTATACCTCAGATGCCTCCACGCAGACACGATGCAGAGGCCGGTAGCTCCAGTTCTGCTCCACCTGCTCCACAGATAGACCCCGCTCTCATTGCTATTCTTGAGCAGATGCAGCAGGATCAGACATGCCAAGCATAGGAGACAGCTGCCAACTTCGCACAGTTTCAGGCTCGTCAGGACGAGTTCCAGCGGCAGCAGCAGCTCCTTCAGCACCAGTAGTTACTTATGCAGCAGCAGCTCATGGGATTCATGCAGCATGTAGTGACAGCCATTGGGGTCCCACTGCCATAGCCTTCGCCCCAGCTTGCACAGCCTCCTACCACTTCGATGACTCGAGCAGTACAGCCCAGTGGGCTCCAGAGTCAGGGACAGCCTCCAGCTCAGTTTGCTTCACCTCCTATATAGGTGTCCTAGTGGTTAGCCTCACCCATGGTAGCCCCGCAGTTCACTCCATTTCAGACGGGCTTCACACCAGAGCAGTCTTCCTCGCTATTCGTACCAGAGACGTCAGTCTCCAGGAGTCTTGGAGCATCCTTCAGCGAGTTGACCGGCATGCCTACTCCGCCTCATATGCATACCGCTGGTCCATCTACAGCAGCTCCAGTCGTAGTAACTACTCAGAGGCTCCCCTCGTCTGTCGCCTCGTCCGATCCTACGACAGACATACTTGCAGCTTCACAGGCAGCACTAGCCCCAGCTCAGACCTAGACCACTTCAGCGACACTTCCTGCCACAGAGGGTCAGTCAGTTCAGAGCTCCGGGTCAGATGATGATGGTGCCCAGTTCCAGCTTGCTCCATGTACTTCAGCGCCCGACTCGTCCGCTACAGCCCCGCCCTAGGTTTTGGTGTTTGATGCCAAAGGGGGAGAGGGAGTTCGAGTATGTAGTCTCAGGGGGAGCTACATTTAGGGGGAGCTAGTTATCTAGTATTAGTTTATTATATACATTTGGAGTTTTATTTGTGTGATACACTATTAGTTATGCATTCGTGTGTTTACTTTCATGCATATTATTATATATATGTGATAGTGCTATCTACGTGATTGTGATAGTTGACATATGTGATTTCTACTTTGCATTATCTATATGTCATATCACTTGTGATGCTCATTTGTTTTTGCTTCCGCGTTTATACTTCGAAGCAAATGAGCTTTGTTACTCGTACTCATGCTTAATTCATATTCTTTGAGTACATTGTGTTGGTTTGGGTCATATAAGCTTGCCTAACTCTTTTGCTCTTATCGACAAAAGCTTATATGAACCAAGCCCTTCAAAAACCTCACTCCTTAACATACTCGAGGTGGTATTGTCATCAATCACCAAAAAGGGGGAGATTGAAAGCATCTAGTCCCCTAAGTGGATTTCGGTGATTAATGTCAATACAAGATTACTATGACTAACGTGTGTTTTGCAGAGGCAATTAAGTTAGGTCATGGTAATGGAAATATCGAGGTTGTCATGCCCCTACGATGGAAATCTTTTCGGTTTTCAAAAGATGGACGACAAGGTTAAGGATGACTAGTTCTAAGTGTCGATTGAAGTTGGAGAGACACTTAGTGTAGTTTAGGACTTTGTTTTTCCTTTGGCCGTACTATGAAGGGGGGTATGAATGAGTAGCTTGACCTAGTTGAGTCTAGTGAGTTAGGTGTGGTGCACACTTGTTAAAACTAGCTCTAGGTAGCTCCTATGAATGCCTAAGATCCTTTGGAGCAAACTTCATTCACATATGATCGAGAGTTGGAAGTTAATGGAGGGTCAAATACTGACCGGACGCTGGCCACAGGGTCCGGTCAGTTCATTTGACTGTGATGATCAAGTCTGGTGTGACCGGACGCTGGAAGGTCATGTGACCGGACGCTGAGGGCCAGCGTCCGGTCGACTCCAGTAAGGGTCCAGACTTGAGAAAGTGCGACCGGACGTGTCCGGTCAGTGGTGACCGGACCCTGAGTATCTAGCGTCCGGTCGTTTACAGTAAGCATCCAAGAGCGACCAGACGCGTCCGGTCGGTACTGACCGGACCCTGACAGCGTTCGATCATCACTTGTAAACTGTTCACGGGTTGAACTGACCGGAGCATCCGGTCAAAACGATCGGAGTGTCCGGTCACCCCGTAGAAGCTCATAACGGTTCATTTTTCAGGCTGCCTTATAAATAGATGCTCCACTCGTGAGTGGAGTTACTTTTGCTCATTCCAATAGCTGAGAAACACGTTTGTGAGTGCCAAGAAGAGCAAGGTCCTAGTGAGGTGTTTGTGATTTGAGAATCCAAGAGTGAAACCTCATTAGTGAATCAAGAGTAGACAAGTGTGCATCCATCTTCTCATTAGGCTTCACGTGGTCAAGTGAGAGTTCGTGCTTGTTACTCTTGGTGATCGCCATCACCTAGACGGCTTGGTGGCGATTGGGAGTTTGGTGTTCACCCGATGGAGCTTGTGGGTGACCCAACTCAAGTTGTGAGCGGTTTTGGGTGATTCGCCGCGACGGAGTGTCGAAGAATCAACCCGTAGAGAGCACTTGATCCTTGCGCGGATCAAGGGGGAGCTACACCCTTGCGCGGGTGCTCCAACGAGGACTAGTGGGGAGTGGCGACTCTCCGATACCTCGGCAAAACATCACCGCGTTCCTTTCTCTCCCTATTTACTTTGAGCACTTACTTTGAGTATTTACTTTGAGCAATTCAATACTTGTTTTACATTCATAGAATTGCTATGCTAGAGTAAGTTTAAAACATAGGGTGCAAGTCATTTGTGCATTGATTTGATAGAAACACTTTTCTAGGCACAAGGGGTTAATTGGGCTATCCGTAGGATTTGATTATTGAAAGAAAATTTAGAATTAGCCCAATTCACCCCCCCTCTTGGGCATCTTGATCCTTTCAGCCGGTTACATCCTGACCATTGTGCCCTACACCACTCCTCATAGCTACATCAGTCTGCTGCTGCCCTCCATTTGAGGACCAGCAGTGGAATGGGGACTAAGAGTGGCGACGGGCACGCAACCCAAAATCACAGGACACGGTGACCTCCCTTGAAGCTGATGGTGACGCCTACAACACATTTGGGCCCATGTACCACCATTCAATGTTATCCATGGGGAGGAAACCATAGAGGGGAATGGCGACAGCGGTGGAAACAACACGCGACATTTGATTTTCTAGCACCATCAAGAAAAGCGCCAATGGAGCAGAGATGCCAGAGGAGGACACTCGTTGAAACATCGGCAACGACCAACGACTAGGGCTAGTCTTACCCAAGAGGGGAACAAGGAGCTAGGAGAGATAGGTCTGAGCTAGCCCCTCCATGGTGGTGCCTCCAAGAAGGACGCGACATCGTTGACGGCACCACCACCGGCTCTAGATAACTAGAGCTAGGTTTTCACCAGGAGGAGAGGGACAAAGCTACAACTATAGGGTGGGGAGGCTACATCAATGCCTCCAAGGAGGTAAGCGGCGTTCGAGGGCGTTACCATCGATCGCACAACTAGGTTGTGCACGACTTTTGCCTAAGCTCCTCAATCCTGTGAATGAATTGTAGGCCGCCGCCGCCATCTCAGAACCAATGTGGCAAGCACAAGCACGACGACACGCCCATAGGCCTTGGCCCTCATGCGGAGCTTCGACTTACCCGACGAGGCAGATCAAGCCCCATCGATCAGAACCGGCCGAGAAGAGCGGCACAGATGGGAATTCGAAGAATGTTTGCACGCAGGTAGGACTTCACTGACGATGTCTTCAACAAGATAGGTGACGCAGGCTGCGCCACTACCGCCAGCCCAGAGGAGCCGGGCAGGGATTTCTCGCCCACACCCCTTCCTCGTCTCGGGCCATCTCTACAGCCCGGCACCGGCCCGGATCTAGCCGTCATGTTCGTTGGCTGCCGCCGGCCATAGCCCTGGCCAGGGCCGCGCGCACCAGGTGCAGGCCGGGCTGTCCGACCGCCACCGTCGAGCACGAGCGCGTAGGCTGCCCACGCGACGGGCCCAGACCCGTGCCACGCCCGCCTCATCATACCCGACTGCGCGCCAAAGCAGCCCACGACGACTGGTGATGATGCGCCCGTGGCTGCCGCGCAATAGCGTGAAGTCGTCCCCGACCTCAGTAGCCGCCATGCACATGGCCACCATGGAGATGGTGTGGAACGCGACGTGTGTCGCGTTGCTGCCATCCTCCTCGAATGGGTCCAGCGAGGTGGTATCGCTGGTGTGGACAGCCGTGTCCGCCGGCTCGGAGGAGTCGGACTCGGGGCAGGGGGCTGGGTCCGGACCCAGTGGACGTGGATCCGGTGCGCCGTTGGCCATCTTGCTCACCGCCGGCCTCCTCGAAGAGGAGCAGCATGACGGGCTCGCAGGCACGGGCGACCGCGTCCGACGGCCCAGAGGCGTCGGATCTAGGGCAAGTGTCGTTGGATCTAGACCCAGGGGATACGGATCCAGTGCTTGTTGGTCTCTTCTTGCTCTCGTCGCCGGTCATCTCGGCTGCCATGGAAGTAGAGAAAAGCTTGGGGAAGATGGGAGAGGGTGGGGAAGATGGGAGAGGGTGGGGAAGGGAGGCGGTGCGGCGGCCACCTTAGCTTGTTGAGTGGCATCGCAGGCTGCCACCACCACTCATTGGTGAGCAGCAGCGGCGGCCGAGGTAACTGACTGGTGGGGGGCGAGTGCGGCGTCGCTGGGAGTCGCCCCCGATGCTGGACTGCGTATGTATTTGTATCTAGGAGAGGCATAATTGGTATAAATCCACTACAGAGTTAGCCAAGGTATGAATTCTTTATGAATTATGAGGACTCTAAATGTATATATCCAGGAAGTAAAATACATTGTCAATCCTCGCATTTGGCTTGATGTACCACCTAATAAACTTCCAAAATACACATTCAAATGAGATCCTAATCTCGGTAACTATGTTAATATGTACCTGCTGAAAATGGAGCCTACATGCTGGCCCCTTCCTCTTCTCGATGAGCTGCTGATCCATCTAGACCTGTACGAGGGCCGGAGCCCAGCCCGCAACCATCTCATGCCAAGTTCGCACTAGAGTGGGCTGCCTTCCCGAAGCTCCTTGCACATCGTCGACTGCTCTGACCTTTGAGTCCCCCTCTCCCCACTTCCAATTTGACGACCATGTCCTTGGTATTTTTGACAGCCGCCCACTGAAATGGGCAGTTGTTTATCGTCATGCTCCACCTTATGATGATCCTCATTGCCACCACTGATGGTGTAGAAGACCATGGGTCGCACCGAGTGCTTAGGACGACGACTCTCTAGATGAGGATATTTTGAGTCTTTTCTCAATCCATTAGCCCATCTCTACCATTGTTACGACAACAAGCCAGGTGATTGGCTAACAATTGGGATCATGTGGGACTAAATTATTTAGCAGCTAAACTTTAGTCCTGTGTGTTGTATGTGCCCTAGATATAACTCTGTATATGCGTGGATTTTCTAACTTGGTGAGTTCCATGCCCACCTTTGGGCTCAGTGCCTGCAGCCAGGAGAGCGACTAGCTAGGTAGTACAGAAGGGCATGCATGTATATTTATTGATTTGCGTGGCAACAAAAGATGTCTTGTAAACTCGTGCCACGATGCTCTGTGAAATAAAATTAAAGGCGTGTTCCGTTGAAAAGAGGCCCAACTTGTGAAGGGTTGTAGTAGTACTACTAGTAGACAAGGAAACCTGCCAAATTAAAAGCCCAGTCTAGTTTGGAGTTTTGGCCCGGAAGAAATGCACAAAAGGCAGAAGACGACGGACGCTGCTCCTAATAATTGCCCCTCGTTCAACGTCAAAAAAATAATTGTCCCTCATTGCCGAAGTGGAGGTACTACACGTTAAGAAAACCGAAACATACACATGCGAAACATATGCAACATAATTAATGAAGCTCCAAATAACGTACAGACAAAGCACCTTAATACATATAAGTATGATAATATAAAAGGAATCTAAGCTTTTGTAATTGGACCATTTATATATATTGTTGTTATTACATAGAAGGTGACGGACACACTAATAGCAAAGAATTACAATAATAACAAGCTAAAATTAATACAAGCAATGGGCGAGAACGAAATGAAACAGCAGCAGCAGCAGACGCAAACTACACGACCCGGGGTGAGACCTAGCCCCCTTTCTGGTTCTCTCAGTCTCGTCTTCATCCGGCCCTTTTCACAGTAGCTCGATCATGTGTGCGCTCGTGCGTACGTGTGCCAGTACTGCGCAGGCACGCACACGGCTTGCCCACTTGACGTGCGGCCTTAATTTATGACCTACCCGGATACACATCATACGCATATTCTGAGCGAGGAATCTAGCTAGACTTGGTCGGCGTTGCGTTGGATGTTTGCCGGTGCCGCCGCCGTGCCGTTCTCGGCCGGCTTGGCCACCTTGGCCTCCTCCGGGGGTTGCTGGGCCTTGATAAGCTCCACCACGGCAGGTGGTGCGGCGGACAGCTTGGCAATGGTCACCACATGCTCGCCGGGCACCTTGAAGGTGCTGTCGTCGACCGAAATCGCCGCCTCCTTGGCGTCGTCGGCCACCTCCTTGGCGGGCACCCTGGGCGTCGCGTTGCGGTTAGAGCGCGTACAGGCCCATCTGGAAGACACCGAAGCTGAAGCCAAGCACGTTTGGCAGCTGATGCATGCAACAAACAAAACAAAAGCCGCACAAGTTGTTAGTAGCTGTTTCCTTGGAAAAGAAGGACAACGGTTTACTTATCCAGCGGCCGGTTTGCTTGCTGAAAGCTTAGTACGTTTACTTACGGCGACGTATTTGTCCTTGATGAGCAGGCCGTAGAGGAACCAGACGACGGCGCTGACGGTGAGGGAGAGGGAGAGCGAGAAGGGCATGAACTCCACGCTCCTTGTGCGCACCACCTGACGCTGCAGAAGCCAAGCGACCAAACAACAGACGAGTTGTACGTAAGTGGACTGATGACCAGATGCACACGTACAATCGATCGTACAGCACACACGATAGCTAGCTATAGAGGTACTCCTATATATGACGGTTAGTTGTTGGGTACGCACGATGATGCTGAGTGGCGCGACGAAGACGCTGACGGAGAAGGCGACGCAGACCCAGCCGAGGACGACGACGCGGTGCTGTCCGGCGGAGAGGAGCAGCGTGAGGAGGAGGATGAGCCCGAACACGCCCACGTTCAGGAGGAGCAGGATCTTGGCCGTGAACAGCTGCGCACGTACGTGAAAGCATGCATGCATGGGTCAGGGGTGAGGATGATCGTGCTAGCCGGCGGCCGGAACATCACCATCAACACCAAAGGAGCAAACGACGACGACGACGACGACGGACCTTTGCCTTCTTGGCGCGTAGAGGAGGTACATGACAATGTAGAGGGTCTCGATGACGCAGCCGGCGGAGTTGATGGTGATGAGCAGGAACTCGTTGGACTTGAGCAGCGCGTAGTAGATCCACAGCATGGCGCTGAAGAGGGCCACCACGTACGGCACCGACTGGAACCCCTGCGTCGACTTGCTCTTGTAGATCCGGATAGAACGTCGGCCTGTGTCGTCGTCGTCGTCGTCCGATGCATGACATGCCAAACCACACGGTCAGATCAGCTCCTCGCGCACGCAGCTGAGTGAGCTAGAGAGAGACACACAGAGAGAGATAGGGAGGAGGGGGCTTACAGTGGTGCCAGGTAGGTCATGAAGGAGATGATGTTGCCTGCAAACACAAACAGCACCGGCAAACAAAACAAAATTAACAAAAGGAGCGAGCGAGGCATCAGAAAGAATTCTGCTGGGGATGGAGCTTGATCGAGCGCTTTGAATGATATAGCATGACACATGCAAGTACGTACGTTGCAACAATCCTTTAATTAAGTTTGATAACCATCGATTGGGCCCTTTAATGTGCGCGCTTTGTGATGTCACGCACACCAGAGGGAGAGGCGAGGCAGGCAACAAAGATACTAGATTGGAGCCCCCGCTCTTTCTCTTTTTCTCTTTTCTGCCCTAAATGGACAGGCACCATAGCATGCATATAGATTATATGTCTATATCTCCTTCCCTTTCTCTAAAAATACCTATATCTCCTTCCAACCCAATGACGTGTTTAATGAAATTCTTGTTTATGGTACGACAAGCAAAGGGAACAGCTTGTGCCTCTACATGCGTGGGTGGGGTGGGGGTGGGGATTAAATGGGAAGGATTAGGATGCTGTAACAAGAGTAACCATGCATGTTTTGGCACACACATGTTCCTAGCTATCTAGTAGGAGGGGGTCATTTTGCTGAGAAGCACACTTACAATGAAAGAAAAAAAAAAAGAAGAATAACAGGAAAATGAATTAACAAAATCGAATTGGGTCTACTGAGACGATATACCGAGGAGGCCGAAGGCGAAGGCCATGGGATGCTGTAGAGACAGGCCAGCCATTTGGAGACCTTTGCTTTGGTATGAGCGTTTATGAGGAGGAGGATCGAGGAGTTTTGTAAAGATAAGTAGGCTAGCTTGGCCAACAAGGATTTCTATGCCAAGCTGGTAGAGCTTGCTTATGAGCACTTGATCCTTCTTCTCAATGAGAACCAAGAGAGGAGCTAGGTGACAACTACTACTCGAGTTGCTTGCTTGCCTGAAAGCTTGATGGTAGCAGAGACCTTGGAGGGGGTTTATATAGTGGTAGCAGGCAGGAAGGAACCTCGCTCCAGCCGAACCTCGCCAGCCAGCCAGATCTAAGGGCAAGTCAACCAAGCAGGTGACATCCAAGAAGCGGAAGTACCCCGATGTAGAGACAGCGAGAGCAGCAGCTGTTGCAGAGGCCGCAGAGCGTGCTGAGAGAGGTGGTGCCCATAGCGGAGTTGTCATTGCAGATCAGCCGGTTTCACCAGCACTAAGAGCTGCGATTGAGGATGTTGAGCGTCGTCACGGGAGTCCAGCTGGGACTGCCACGTTTGTAGGACGACGGGTTGCCATTGAGGAGGGTCCGTCAGCTCAGCAGCAGCCCCCACCAGCAGAGCCTCAGCCAGCCCAGGAGACTCAGGAGGGTCAAGAGACCAAGCCGACACCTCAGCTACGCCGCTCGAGTCGTACCAGTGCTACAGTTCCACCGAGGCCAGTTACACAGCATAGAGGTTCACATCCTCCGCCCAGACCTCAGGGTCCGCCTCTAGTGGTTCACCTCGACTTGAGGGCCGCCACCGCCAGACAGGTTCAGCAGCTGCGATTTGTTGAGTTTGAGGTTTGGTTTCCTCCAAGGAGGGATGAGAGAGCAGCTGAGGGGTTCTACACGCCACTGTAGGAGGATTTCTACAATGCTTATCTCAACAGTGGGGCAGTGTTCAGATCTCAGAGAGTTTGTCAGATAGAGTCTATTGTGGCAGCAGCCGAAGAGAGCATTCGGCCATACTTGTCATATTTGCCAGGACTGTCAGATCTGATTGGACGGATGGGGATATATGTACCATCTTGGGCCCGTCAGTTTTATGCTTCGCTCTACATCGATCCACATCACAGATTCATTCACTTTGCCTTCAAAGGCAAAGACTACAGAGTGACGAGTGGCAGAGCCAGAGAGATACTGAGGCTACAGGAGCAGCCTATCAAGATGCATGAGGTCTGTTATGGTTAGCAAGAGCCTCCCAGGCGTCCTCATGGAGGGTTGGTGCCCCCTACAGATTTAGTGCGACATTGCTTCAAGGAGCCATTTGGAGAGGGGTCGAGCAGGAACCCCAGTGACTTGACTCCTATAGCTAGGGTACTAGAGGCCATCATCAGGAGGACACTGCTTCCTAGGTTGGGATATAGGGAGGGCCTGACTCGCTTATAGCTCTGGCTTCTTAATGTCATCATGCAGCAGACGATATTTGATATCTGGGATCTCCTGCTTTCAAAGATGGAAGACACAATAGCTGAGGGATTCAAGGGTCGCAGGCAGCTTCCCTATGCTCACTGGATCACGTTCCTCATCCGTAGAGTAGTGCTTGATAAGCCTCCTGGCATGATGGATGAGTATATAGGTGCCACCACAGAGTTCCTAGCCTACAACCTATCACAGAGGATCAGGCACACCACTCCTCAGGCACCCAGACAGCCTAGCCGTCGTCCCGACATGCCAGAGTCCGTAGCTCAGCAGGATGAGATCATCAGAGGGATTGCAGCCACTTAGGAGGAGGAGCTAGAGGCACAGCAGGAGGTGAGCGAGTACAGTGACAGCTCTAACGACGACTACCAGCCTATACCTCAGATGCCTCCACGCAGACACGATGCAGAGGCCGGTAGCTCCAGTTCTGCTCCACCTGCTCCACAGATAGACCCCGCTCTCATTGCTATTCTTGAGCAGATGCAGCAGGATCAGACATGCCAAGCATAGGAGACAGCTGCCAACTTCGCACAGTTTCAGGCTCGTCAGGACGAGTTCCAGCGGCAGCAGCAGCTCCTTCAGCACCAGTAGTTACTTATGCAGCAGCAGCTCATGGGATTCATGCAGCATGTAGTGACAGCCATTGGGGTCCCACTGCCATAGCCTTCGCCCCAGCTTGCACAGCCTCCTACCACTTCGATGACTCGAGCAGTACAGCCCAGTGGGCTCCAGAGTCAGGGACAGCCTCCAGCTCAGTTTGCTTCACCTCCTATATAGGTGTCCTAGTGGTTAGCCTCACCCATGGTAGCCCCGCAGTTCACTCCATTTCAGACGGGCTTCACACCAGAGCAGTCTTCCTCGCTATTCGTACCAGAGACGTCAGTCTCCAGGAGTCTTGGAGCATCCTTCAGCGAGTTGACCGGCATGCCTACTCCGCCTCATATGCATACCGCTGGTCCATCTACAGCAGCTCCAGTCGTAGTAACTACTCAGAGGCTCCCCTCGTCTGTCGCCTCGTCCGATCCTACGACAGACATACTTGCAGCTTCACAGGCAGCACTAGCCCCAGCTCAGACCTAGACCACTTCAGCGACACTTCCTGCCACAGAGGGTCAGTCAGTTCAGAGCTCCGGGTCAGATGATGATGGTGCCCAGTTCCAGCTTGCTCCATGTACTTCAGCGCCCGACTCGTCCGCTACAGCCCCGCCCTAGGTTTTGGTGTTTGATGCCAAAGGGGGAGAGGGAGTTCGAGTATGTAGTCTCAGGGGGAGCTACATTTAGGGGGAGCTAGTTATCTAGTATTAGTTTATTATATACATTTGGAGTTTTATTTGTGTGATACACTATTAGTTATGCATTCGTGTGTTTACTTTCATGCATATTATTATATATATGTGATAGTGCTATCTACGTGATTGTGATAGTTGACATATGTGATTTCTACTTTGCATTATCTATATGTCATATCACTTGTGATGCTCATTTGTTTTTGCTTCCGCGTTTATACTTCGAAGCAAATGAGCTTTGTTACTCGTACTCATGCTTAATTCATATTCTTTGAGTACATTGTGTTGGTTTGGGTCATATAAGCTTGCCTAACTCTTTTGCTCTTATCGACAAAAGCTTATATGAACCAAGCCCTTCAAAAACCTCACTCCTTAACATACTCGAGGTGGTATTGTCATCAATCACCAAAAAGGGGGAGATTGAAAGCATCTAGTCCCCTAAGTGGATTTCGGTGATTAATGTCAATACAAGATTACTATGACTAACGTGTGTTTTGCAGAGGCAATTAAGTTAGGTCATGGTAATGGAAATATCGAGGTTGTCATGCCCCTACGATGGAAATCTTTTCGGTTTTCAAAAGATGGACGACAAGGTTAAGGATGACTAGTTCTAAGTGTCGATTGAAGTTGGAGAGACACTTAGTGTAGTTTAGGACTTTGTTTTTCCTTTGGCCGTACTATGAAGGGGGGTATGAATGAGTAGCTTGACCTAGTTGAGTCTAGTGAGTTAGGTGTGGTGCACACTTGTTAAAACTAGCTCTAGGTAGCTCCTATGAATGCCTAAGATCCTTTGGAGCAAACTTCATTCACATATGATCGAGAGTTGGAAGTTAATGGAGGGTCAAATACTGACCGGACGCTGGCCACAGGGTCCGGTCAGTTCATTTGACTGTGATGATCAAGTCTGGTGTGACCGGACGCTGGAAGGTCATGTGACCGGACGCTGAGGGCCAGCGTCCGGTCGACTCCAGTAAGGGTCCAGACTTGAGAAAGTGCGACCGGACGTGTCCGGTCAGTGGTGACCGGACCCTGAGTATCTAGCGTCCGGTCGTTTACAGTAAGCATCCAAGAGCGACCAGACGCGTCCGGTCGGTACTGACCGGACCCTGACAGCGTTCGATCATCACTTGTAAACTGTTCACGGGTTGAACTGACCGGAGCATCCGGTCAAAACGATCGGAGTGTCCGGTCACCCCGTAGAAGCTCATAACGGTTCATTTTTCAGGCTGCCTTATAAATAGATGCTCCACTCGTGAGTGGAGTTACTTTTGCTCATTCCAATAGCTGAGAAACACGTTTGTGAGTGCCAAGAAGAGCAAGGTCCTAGTGAGGTGTTTGTGATTTGAGAATCCAAGAGTGAAACCTCATTAGTGAATCAAGAGTAGACAAGTGTGCATCCATCTTCTCATTAGGCTTCACGTGGTCAAGTGAGAGTTCGTGCTTGTTACTCTTGGTGATCGCCATCACCTAGACGGCTTGGTGGCGATTGGGAGTTTGGTGTTCACCCGATGGAGCTTGTGGGTGACCCAACTCAAGTTGTGAGCGGTTTTGGGTGATTCGCCGCGACGGAGTGTCGAAGAATCAACCCGTAGAGAGCACTTGATCCTTGCGCGGATCAAGGGGGAGCTACACCCTTGCGCGGGTGCTCCAACGAGGACTAGTGGGGAGTGGCGACTCTCCGATACCTCGGCAAAACATCACCGCGTTCCTTTCTCTCCCTATTTACTTTGAGCACTTACTTTGAGTATTTACTTTGAGCAATTCAATACTTGTTTTACATTCATAGAATTGCTATGCTAGAGTAAGTTTAAAACATAGGGTGCAAGTCATTTGTGCATTGATTTGATAGAAACACTTTTCTAGGCACAAGGGGTTAATTGGGCTATCCGTAGGATTTGATTATTGAAAGAAAATTTAGAATTAGCCCAATTCACCCCCCCTCTTGGGCATCTTGATCCTTTCAGCCGGTTACATCCTGACCATTGTGCCCTACACCACTCCTCATAGCTACATCAGTCTGCTGCTGCCCTCCATTTGAGGACCAGCAGTGGAATGGGGACTAAGAGTGGCGACGGGCACGCAACCCAAAATCACAGGACACGGTGACCTCCCTTGAAGCTGATGGTGACGCCTACAACACATTTGGGCCCATGTACCACCATTCAATGTTATCCATGGGGAGGAAACCATAGAGGGGAATGGCGACAGCGGTGGAAACAACACGCGACATTTGATTTTCTAGCACCATCAAGAAAAGCGCCAATGGAGCAGAGATGCCAGAGGAGGACACTCGTTGAAACATCGGCAACGACCAACGACTAGGGCTAGTCTTACCCAAGAGGGGAACAAGGAGCTAGGAGAGATAGGTCTGAGCTAGCCCCTCCATGGTGGTGCCTCCAAGAAGGACGCGACATCGTTGACGGCACCACCACCGGCTCTAGATAACTAGAGCTAGGTTTTCACCAGGAGGAGAGGGACAAAGCTACAACTATAGGGTGGGGAGGCTACATCAATGCCTCCAAGGAGGTAAGCGGCGTTCGAGGGCGTTACCATCGATCGCACAACTAGGTTGTGCACGACTTTTGCCTAAGCTCCTCAATCCTGTGAATGAATTGTAGGCCGCCGCCGCCATCTCAGAACCAATGTGGCAAGCACAAGCACGACGACACGCCCATAGGCCTTGGCCCTCATGCGGAGCTTCGACTTACCCGACGAGGCAGATCAAGCCCCATCGATCAGAACCGGCCGAGAAGAGCGGCACAGATGGGAATTCGAAGAATGTTTGCACGCAGGTAGGACTTCACTGACGATGTCTTCAACAAGATAGGTGACGCAGGCTGCGCCACTACCGCCAGCCCAGAGGAGCCGGGCAGGGATTTCTCGCCCACACCCCTTCCTCGTCTCGGGCCATCTCTACAGCCCGGCACCGGCCCGGATCTAGCCGTCATGTTCGTTGGCTGCCGCCGGCCATAGCCCTGGCCAGGGCCGCGCGCACCAGGTGCAGGCCGGGCTGTCCGACCGCCACCGTCGAGCACGAGCGCGTAGGCTGCCCACGCGACGGGCCCAGACCCGTGCCACGCCCGCCTCATCATACCCGACTGCGCGCCAAAGCAGCCCACGACGACTGGTGATGATGCGCCCGTGGCTGCCGCGCAATAGCGTGAAGTCGTCCCCGACCTCAGTAGCCGCCATGCACATGGCCACCATGGAGATGGTGTGGAACGCGACGTGTGTCGCGTTGCTGCCATCCTCCTCGAATGGGTCCAGCGAGGTGGTATCGCTGGTGTGGACAGCCGTGTCCGCCGGCTCGGAGGAGTCGGACTCGGGGCAGGGGGCTGGGTCCGGACCCAGTGGACGTGGATCCGGTGCGCCGTTGGCCATCTTGCTCACCGCCGGCCTCCTCGAAGAGGAGCAGCATGACGGGCTCGCAGGCACGGGCGACCGCGTCCGACGGCCCAGAGGCGTCGGATCTAGGGCAAGTGTCGTTGGATCTAGACCCAGGGGATACGGATCCAGTGCTTGTTGGTCTCTTCTTGCTCTCGTCGCCGGTCATCTCGGCTGCCATGGAAGTAGAGAAAAGCTTGGGGAAGATGGGAGAGGGTGGGGAAGATGGGAGAGGGTGGGGAAGGGAGGCGGTGCGGCGGCCACCTTAGCTTGTTGAGTGGCATCGCAGGCTGCCACCACCACTCATTGGTGAGCAGCAGCGGCGGCCGAGGTAACTGACTGGTGGGGGGCGAGTGCGGCGTCGCTGGGAGTCGCCCCCGATGCTGGACTGCGTATGTATTTGTATCTAGGAGAGGCATAATTGGTATAAATCCACTACAGAGTTAGCCAAGGTATGAATTCTTTATGAATTATGAGGACTCTAAATGTATATATCCAGGAAGTAAAATACATTGTCAATCCTCGCATTTGGCTTGATGTACCACCTAATAAACTTCCAAAATACACATTCAAATGAGATCCTAATCTCGGTAACTATGTTAATATGTACCTGCTGAAAATGGAGCCTACATGCTGGCCCCTTCCTCTTCTCGATGAGCTGCTGATCCATCTAGACCTGTACGAGGGCCGGAGCCCAGCCCGCAACCATCTCATGCCAAGTTCGCACTAGAGTGGGCTGCCTTCCCGAAGCTCCTTGCACATCGTCGACTGCTCTGACCTTTGAGTCCCCCTCTCCCCACTTCCAATTTGACGACCATGTCCTTGGTATTTTTGACAGCCGCCCACTGAAATGGGCAGTTGTTTATCGTCATGCTCCACCTTATGATGATCCTCATTGCCACCACTGATGGTGTAGAAGACCATGGGTCGCACCGAGTGCTTAGGACGACGACTCTCTAGATGAGGATATTTTGAGTCTTTTCTCAATCCATTAGCCCATCTCTACCATTGTTACGACAACAAGCCAGGTGATTGGCTAACAATTGGGATCATGTGGGACTAAATTATTTAGCAGCTAAACTTTAGTCCTGTGTGTTGTATGTGCCCTAGATATAACTCTGTATATGCGTGGATTTTCTAACTTGGTGAGTTCCATGCCCACCTTTGGGCTCAGTGCCTGCAGCCAGGAGAGCGACTAGCTAGGTAGTACAGAAGGGCATGCATGTATATTTATTGATTTGCGTGGCAACAAAAGATGTCTTGTAAACTCGTGCCACGATGCTCTGTGAAATAAAATTAAAGGCGTGTTCCGTTGAAAAGAGGCCCAACTTGTGAAGGGTTGTAGTAGTACTACTAGTAGACAAGGAAACCTGCCAAATTAAAAGCCCAGTCTAGTTTGGAGTTTTGGCCCGGAAGAAATGCACAAAAGGCAGAAGACGACGGACGCTGCTCCTAATAATTGCCCCTCGTTCAACGTCAAAAAAATAATTGTCCCTCATTGCCGAAGTGGAGGTACTACACGTTAAGAAAACCGAAACATACACATGCGAAACATATGCAACATAATTAATGAAGCTCCAAATAACGTACAGACAAAGCACCTTAATACATATAAGTATGATAATATAAAAGGAATCTAAGCTTTTGTAATTGGACCATTTATATATATTGTTGTTATTACATAGAAGGTGACGGACACACTAATAGCAAAGAATTACAATAATAACAAGCTAAAATTAATACAAGCAATGGGCGAGAACGAAATGAAACAGCAGCAGCAGCAGACGCAAACTACACGACCCGGGGTGAGACCTAGCCCCCTTTCTGGTTCTCTCAGTCTCGTCTTCATCCGGCCCTTTTCACAGTAGCTCGATCATGTGTGCGCTCGTGCGTACGTGTGCCAGTACTGCGCAGGCACGCACACGGCTTGCCCACTTGACGTGCGGCCTTAATTTATGACCTACCCGGATACACATCATACGCATATTCTGAGCGAGGAATCTAGCTAGACTTGGTCGGCGTTGCGTTGGATGTTTGCCGGTGCCGCCGCCGTGCCGTTCTCGGCCGGCTTGGCCACCTTGGCCTCCTCCGGGGGTTGCTGGGCCTTGATAAGCTCCACCACGGCAGGTGGTGCGGCGGACAGCTTGGCAATGGTCACCACATGCTCGCCGGGCACCTTGAAGGTGCTGTCGTCGACCGAAATCGCCGCCTCCTTGGCGTCGTCGGCCACCTCCTTGGCGGGCACCCTGGGCGTCGCGTTGCGGTAGAGCGCGTACAGGCCCATCTGGAAGACACCGAAGCTGAAGCCAAGCACGTTTGGCAGCTGATGCATGCAACAAACAAAACAAAAGCCGCACAAGTTGTTAGTAGCTGTTTCCTTGGAAAAGAAGGACAACGGTTTACTTATCCAGCGGCCGGTTTGCTTGCTGAAAGCTTAGTACGTTTACTTACGGCGACGTATTTGTCCTTGATGAGCAGGCCGTAGAGGAACCAGACGACGGCGCTGACGGTGAGGGAGAGGGAGAGCGAGAAGGGCATGAACTCCACGCTCCTTGTGCGCACCACCTGACGCTGCAGAAGCCAAGCGACCAAACAACAGACGAGTTGTACGTAAGTGGACTGATGACCAGATGCACACGTACAATCGATCGTACAGCACACACGATAGCTAGCTATAGAGGTACTCCTATATATGACGGTTAGTTGTTGGGTACGCACGATGATGCTGAGTGGCGCGACGAAGACGCTGACGGAGAAGGCGACGCAGACCCAGCCGAGGACGACGACGCGGTGCTGTCCGGCGGAGAGGAGCAGCGTGAGGAGGAGGATGAGCCCGAACACGCCCACGTTCAGGAGGAGCAGGATCTTGGCCGTGAACAGCTGCGCACGTACGTGAAAGCATGCATGCATGGGTCAGGGGTGAGGATGATCGTGCTAGCCGGCGGCCGGAACATCACCATCAACACCAAAGGAGCAAACGACGACGACGACGACGACGGACCTTTGCCTTCTTGGGCGCGTAGAGGAGGTACATGACAATGTAGAGGGTCTCGATGACGCAGCCGGCGGAGTTGATGGTGATGAGCAGGAACTCGTTGGACTTGAGCAGCGCGTAGTAGATCCACAGCATGGCGCTGAAGAGGGCCACCACGTACGGCACCGACTGGAACCCCTGCGTCGACTTGCTCTTGTAGATCCGGTAGAACGTCGGCCTGTGTCGTCGTCGTCGTCGTCCGATGCATGACATGCCAAACCACACGGTCAGATCAGCTCCTCGCGCACGCAGCTGAGTGAGCTAGAGAGAGACACACAGAGAGAGATAGGGAGGAGGGGGCTTACAGTGGTGCCAGGTAGGTCATGAAGGAGATGATGTTGCCTGCAAACACAAACAGCACCGGCAAACAAAACAAAATTAACAAAAGGAGCGAGCGAGGCATCAGAAAGAATTCTGCTGGGGATGGAGCTTGATCGAGCGCTTTGAATGATATAGCATGACACATGCAAGTACGTACGTTGCAACAATCCTTTAATTAAGTTTGATAACCATCGATTGGGCCCTTTAATGTGCGCGCTTTGTGATGTCACGCACACCAGAGGGAGAGGCGAGGCAGGCAACAAAGATACTAGATTGGAGCCCCCGCTCTTTCTCTTTTTCTCTTTTCTGCCCTAAATGGACAGGCACCATAGCATGCATATAGATTATATGTCTATATCTCCTTCCCTTTCTCTAAAAATACCTATATCTCCTTCCAACCCAATGACGTGTTTAATGAAATTCTTGTTTATGGTACGACAAGCAAAGGGAACAGCTTGTGCCTCTACATGCGTGGGTGGGGTGGGGGTGGGGATTAAATGGGAAGGATTAGGATGCTGTAACAAGAGTAACCATGCATGTTTTGGCACACACATGTTCCTAGCTATCTAGTAGGAGGGGGTCATTTTGCTGAGAAGCACACTTACAATGAAAGAAAAAAAAAAAGAAGAATAACAGGAAAATGAATTAACAAAATCGAATTGGGTCTACTGAGACGATATACCGAGGAGGCCGAAGGCGAAGGCCATGGGATGCTGTAGAGACAGGCCAGCCATTTGGAGACCTTTGCTTTGGTATGAGCGTTTATGAGGAGGAGGATCGAGGAGTTTGTAAAGATAAGTAGGCTAGCTTGGCCAACAAGGATTTCTATGCCAAGCTGGTAGAGCTTGCTTATGAGCACTTGATCCTTCTTCTCAATGAGAACCAAGAGAGGAGCTAGGTGACAACTACTACTCGAGTTGCTTGCTTGCCTGAAAGCTTGATGGTAGCAGAGACCTTGGAGGGGGTTTATATAGTGGTAGCAGGCAGGAAGGAACCTCGCTCCAGCCGAAAAGGCACACATGCAGTGTGGTGTGTGACCCCTGGACGACACCAATAGCACACTCAACCGTATTGGTCCTAATCAACAACAGCCAGGAGATTGAATAAGCCAGCCAGGAAACAAGATAACCATCAGCATGACATAAAGGTGGCATTCCACATCCACTTCCTTTTGTTGTCACAATTCTTTCCTAGCTCATTGCACTGTTTTATTTATGAAAAATTGTTGTGCACTGCACAGCACGGCAAGTTGTTGTCCTAGCTAGGTACTTAGGTAGGATCTAGCAGACATCATGTAAGATAGTAGGAGGCTTAGCTCTACAGTGAATGAAAGGTCATGTGCTAAGGGCACTAATCTTTTGTCAAGCAGAGTTCGATTCCAAAAACATATTGGGTCATGTATGTGACCCGGACTCATATATCGTTCAGGAGTAGAGATTTTGGTAAAAAAAAAACACCTTTCAACAACATTTTCAATTGGATATCCGAATATAGATACCTTATATTTCAAATTTCTCGCTCTCCAAAGATGAAGAGTGAGGATGACTCTCTGACTGCGCATAAGATATAGAAAAACTGTTGGAGAGTACAAAGATATAGAAACCAATTTTTACTCAAATGACTCTCCAAATGATGATTTAGATTTTAGAAAAACTCTTAGAGATGCTCTTATACATCTAATACCTTCGTAAAATACTATAGTTCACACATTACACGTGGCTCTAAATCACTGCTTGGATGACCGATATCAATGAAAATAATAATACGATGATTTATGTTGTTTTGGGCGAAAAATAAAAACTACCCAGGACATACATGATTATTTTTCTCCGACATGTATTCCCCTAAAACTTTGATACTTTTTTCAATAAGACTCTTAAGCATCTAGATAATCTACTATATAATTACAGGGCAAATGACTCCTATTGACATTTGTTCGTCCTACATCTAAACGCTGCACCCGTAAAGGCATATATAGGTTGGTTGAATACAAACTTAGGATCAGGTTATTTTGCATTATGTTTTATAATGACAAAGGTGCATATAAAATCATTTTGGGTATTTTAAATTATATTTCACAATGGGAGATCCGGTAATTTAGATACAAAGTTAGTGGGTTATTTTAAACTATCTTTCATAGTAGCAAAGGATGGTAATTTAGATGTAAAGTTAGGATTTATATTGAATTATGTTTCATAATGACAAAGGTGGGTAATTTAGATGCAAATATAGTTGATTATAATTTATATACAAATTTAGGAGGTTATTTTAAATTATCTTTCATAATAACAGAGGTGGGTAATTTAGATGTAAAATAGGGGTTATTTTTATATATTTTTCAATGGCAGAGGTGGGTATTTTTTTCTTCTAAATTATAGTAGATCCAATGACTATTGTGAGGGATGATGATTTGAGTCTCTCAAATTAAAGGCTAGATGTTTCCGATTATTTTGAGAATTTCTATGTTTTATCTTTTTCCTATCGCTTTTGGGAGAACTAAAATGGTGCCTTTTGTTGGGGCCTCTAACTAGTAATGGCAGATGCGGGTAGTTTTTTTTTTTTTAGCCTGGACTCCTAGTGTACAAGTTGTAGTATCTGTACTCTACACAACACACTCACACCATCACACACATGCACACCTCTAGAAGCTACAACCTATACATCTCAAACGTCCTTCTGAAAATCACCGAAGCCACACGAGCCTCGTAGACGACGGGCATGTCATAGTCCCATTGTAGCGCCACACGAGTGTCCAGGACCTACAAGATTATTATTTGGGAATAAATCTCCACGGTGGGAAATCACTGAGCCGAGCAGGGCTCGAACTCAGGACCGGTGGCTTCCACTCCGGGAGAGCTCACCATCCGAGCTGCAGCTCGGTCCCAGATGCGGGTAGTTTATATACAAATTTAGGGGTTATTTTAAATTATCTTTCATAATGGTAGAGGTGGGTAACTGAGATGTACAATTAGGGGTTACTTTATTTGTTTTTCATAATGGCAGAGGTGGGTAATTTTTTTTCCAAATTACCACAGATCCAATGGCTATTATTGGCGATAAATATTTCAATCTCCCAAATTAAAGGCTGAATGTTTCTGATTATTGTGATAATTTTTAGGATCCAATGATTGCGTGTCTAAGAGAATTAATGTGATGCATCCGTTATGGCCTCTAATTAATAGTAGTAAAATTTTGTGCACCAGAAAATATTCCCTCCTTCCTAAATTATATTTTGGTTTTTTTAGATTCATAGCTTTTACTATATACTTAGATATATTCCAGCTCTAGATACATAGTATAAAAGTAATATATCTAAAAAAGCAAGGCGGTCTTACAATTTGGAAGGGAGTGAGTGAGTGGCAGCTCTTACACTTGTCAACGATTACTATGCATCCGAAAAGATCTAGTACTGACCTTTGACTGATTTGTTTTGCTACACCTGTTCTATTGTACCGGTTTTCTTTGACGCTGTGCAGTCTGAAAGCAGCGGACCACACGCAGAGAACCATTCCAAACTGAGCTACACGGCAAAAAAAATTAAGACAATGGACTAGGACAATAGTGATCAAAGTCAAACTAGAGTACGTACCTTGCGCACGAACAGCATTTCCATTATTACGCCATATTGTCCGATCTTTGATTAGCGTCATCGTCCGCTCCCTACTTGCTGCTTCACTGAAGTCAAACACTTGTGCTGCTGAAACTCCAGCACCACTGTGGTCTTGTTGCCCGGCCTCCCTGCTTGCTGCTTAAATGTACATCTTCTTTATTATTTTAGGAGATATAAGTATTAGTTACATCTCACTAATAAAAAAGTACAAACTTATTAGCAAGCAATCAATTGAAACCTACGCCATGTTACTTAGAATCAAATTCACCCCAAGTCTTTAAAGTTGTGTGTAGGTGTCATATAGGTCCGCCAAAGTCTCAAAATACATTTTGAAGTTGTTGAAATTAGGTTGAGTCTCATCCATGTCCAAACGGGTGCTTACCTGAGCCGGTAGTGACGTGGATTTTATGCACAAGAAAATACTCTGCCCTTCCTAAATTAATATTTGTTTTTTAAAACTTATAACTTTTACTATGTATTTAGATATATACTACGTCTAGATATATAACAAGTTAAAAGCAATGTATCTAAAAAAAAAGCAAGACGTCTCACAATTTAGAAGGAAGGGAGTAAGTGGAAGCTCTTACTTGTCAATGATTACTGTGCATCCATAAAAGTCTTTGTGACGAGCACAATTGAGGGCCTGTTTAGTACTGACCTTGACAAATTTTTATTTTGCTACACGTACGGGATGTGATCGATCTGACCTTCCATGTACAAGCACGTACACGTGCTCTATAATACCCGGTTTCACGTTGTGCAGTCTGAAAGCAGCAGACCACACCGTCCACACGCAGAGAACCACTCCAAGCTGAGGTACACGGCAAAAAAATTAAGACAATGGAGTAGGACACTGCCACACTGGTGGCCAATGCAAAGTCAAACTAGAGTACCATATAGCGAATGCGGTACACACGAACAGCAAAGGTTCACGTAACAAGAATACCGTCTGTGAGATGCAAATAGCAACTTTTCATCTCAACGAAAATGGACAAAGGAGAATGCCGCTGGCTGGGTAGTTGTCAGGTACCATGAGCATCTAAAAGGGGGTGAATTGAGTGTTTAATTTACACTTAAAAGCTAGTGCTTAACTTACACTACCACTAGAAACCATAAGCTATTATCAAGCAAGATGCATACATAAGGTCTTTTCTATTGTACTTTAACTTACGCATAACCCATAAAGGGTTTTGCAATCTAGAACCAATTCTATCAACTAACCTAAGCTAATCTTGGAAGGTAAGGGATGCACAAGTGAAGTACAAGCGGAAGCAAAAAAAAAAAGAGTAAGTAACACGCTTATTAAATAAGAGAGGGTAAACTTCTAAAGACACGACGATATATAGCCCTTGATGTCAATTGCCAAAATGCAACCCTTAGTCCACGTTAGAGCTCCCCCAGGATACGCTCTTGGTCGCCATGTCTCTCCCGGTCATAGTGTTAGATTCTTCATACCATGCCTCTACCAACCAAAGGGTAGCACGTGAGTCACATTGTTCTCAGTACTACCCCAAATCTCTTGGTCACCTTGATGCTATGTCTAATTTCTTAATCTTGCTAGAAACTTCACTATTACTATCAAGTTTATTACTGAAATTACTACAGGTATTGGGTACCCAAATCGTATTCTTCTTTTTTGTTTAAATTGCTATTCTTTTTAATCTTATCGTTGGCAACATCATTCATCGTTACTACTTTCTTACCCTTTGTTGTGTCGGCCTATTCTGGCCCGATCAACACTCTTTTATTCTCAAAGTTAATTGTGTTTTTGGGAAGATTTTTCAAGTAACTTGTGCCCCAAGCATCTTGAGAGTTTAGAAACTTCGATCGACCTTCATTAATGGCATATTGCAATTGATGATGACTAAACATATTGCAATTTCTAGTACTATGAGAAAATAAACTGTGCAACTTGCAATATGTACGGCCTTTCAGTTCTGCATATGATGGCATAACATGGTGATCTAGTAATCTAATATGTTCCCCTTGCAATAAAATATAAAAAATCTGATCACACATAGTTATATCAAATGTATACCTTTTATTGTTTAACTGATTCTTCTGCGGAGACGACTTTAAGTCTAAGCAAACGAATGGTTTTGTCGGCAGAATATCGTCGACAGTCCTCCGAGGGGTATCCCATGAAGGTAGATTGATCAGCAGAGATGTGTGTAATCGAGAACAAGAAGGCAACAGAGACACACGAGTTAGATAGGTTCAGGCCGTCAATATGACGTAATACCCTACTTCTGTGGTCTGTTGGATTATATTGGCTATCGTATCAAATTGCATGCCTTTGGAGGGGGTCCCTACCCACCTTTATATAGTCCGGGGGCAGGGTTACAAGTCGGTTAGATCTAGGAGATAACCGAAAAGTAATAACATATTACAGGAATCATGGGATCATACGTATCCTAACAGATCTCGTAGTATCTCCAGGATATCTTCCCGGTGTCTTGCGGGAGACGCCGAGCAGCGTCGTGCCCCGCAAGGCGTCATCTTGTGGGCTGGGCCGCCCCTAGGGGCGCAGCCCATATGGTCCGCCGTGGGTATCTGGGGTTGTACCCCCCACAGCTAGTCCCCGAGCGTCTTGCATCCATTGTGCAACACCGTCTTGAGCTTGTCCGAGCAGGTGCGAACAAAGCTAAGCAGTCAAACTCATGGTCTGACCACCGTGATGATTTGTCGAGCAGTTGTGAGCCGTCGCCGTGCAACGTGAACCGTTGCCGAGCAGTGTGAACTATCGCCGAGCAGTGTGAACCGTCGCCGAGCAGCATATCCCAAGTTAGGCTTGCCATAAGGATGTAAGGAGCTCAAGTTCGAAATCAAAATTTTTCTCGTAATGGACCAAGTGTGCCAACTTAGAGTCTGACCACGAGAAAGGGAGATAGTCTTCTTTAGCTTTGGGAGGCGCGGACTCTTCCAGATTAAAGCAAACACACTCACCGCGAGGTGAAGTGTGCCCACTTAGTCCCCGAGTCTAACAGTAGGTGATGTAGTCACGTAGTTCCAAGGTCCAAAGTAAAGAAAAGCACAAGGCCAGCCAAGTAGGCAGCCAGTCCCCGGGTGTAGCCCCAAAATGAGGAAAACACATTCATTGCAAGGTGAAGTGTGTCCACTTAGTCCCCGAGCCTAACAGTAGGTGACGTGGTCACGTGGTGCTAGGCTAAAAACAGTAGTCAACAAAAGAAAGTCCCTAGTGCGATGAGGAGCCAAGTCTTTTTGATGATGCAGTCCTTGAGCTACAAGTGGAAATCCTGGAGAAAACAAATCGCAGAGAAAAAACTAGAGTAACGGTTGTACAATAGTAATTACTGAGCTATATCAGATGGCGAAGAAGTTGGCGAATATTCGGTGAGTAGTAACAACTTACGGCGATAAATGGGCGATACGGGCTGCAGTTGTGTGAAAGCCCAGGTAACGGCCCACCACGCCATTTCAGAGAATTTGGAGAGGCACAAATCGCGGAGCGATTTCCTAAAAACCCTCGAATGCGAAAGGTGGGGGAGTGCTTTATAACTACGTCACCGCACCCGGCGCTGCCACCTTCGCCACTTTGTCGTTTCATCTTCCTCCTTAGCCCTCGCGCTTCTAGATTCATATTCACACGCATTTCAATCGTGAATCCCAAACCAGATCTGAGAGACGACACTGAAGAAAGGAGCTAGTAACCCAAAGAAGGCGAGTGCCGGAGTCAGCCGTGATGAAGAGTGGGTGCCATCGCGCATGGGGGAGGCGAAGCTCAATAGGATGGTGGAGGCGGGTGTTCTACCTGACCGCATCACCGCCGGAAGGCGACCGACCAGCGGTGAGCCCTACCCAATGCCTCATACTGACGAAGCTATAGTATTTGAGGATTATTTCTGATGCGGGTTATGATTTCCTATTCATCCTTTCTTGAGGGATCTATTGGAGTTCCGGAGAGTCAGTCTGTGCAACCTCCACCCAAACACCATCTTGCACATTTTGATTTTCATTCATTTCTGTGAGGCACATCTTGGGATTCTTCCCCACTTCAACCTCTTCCGTCACCTGTTCTGGCTGAAGAAGAAGGGCGGTGGTGGTTCCAAGGTGGTCGGCGGCGTGTATCTTCAACTGCGTGATGGAATGGTGGGCGAGTACCTCATAGTACGCCATGTCCAGCCTTGCAAGGAGAGGGCCCATGAGGGCTTTGACTTCAAGGGGGACACCAATGACACCTGGGAGAGGATGGAGATGCTATCGAGGGACGAAGTGCTAGAGCGGGCCACAGAGCTATTCGCTCCATTTGCCTCGTTCAACGTGTCAGGGTAGCTGAGACCCTTTAACTGCATGAACTCACCTCCTTAGGTAAACATCTCATCTGTGTGTTCCTGATCCTTTTTTATCATGTACTGTTGTGGAGCAGTGAACTAATTCACTTACGGAAAGATCCATTCATAGGAACGAGCGGTGTACTTCTTGGGTGTGCCGAGGGGCGATTGGCCACATGCCGTAGATGACCAACCACTAGCTTAGCTTGAGGAAGGTACCATCAGTGCCTTGTCGGAGTCCGGAGGCATAGACGTTGGTCGAACGGATAGTCCTTCCTTGGTGTTGGAGAAAGTCCGGGGGAAGAGGGCAGCGGCAGATGAGCCGGTGAATGGCGGGAACGGTGCCTCCACCGGGTTCCTTATGTAGAACCACTCCCCGTGCCACCCCTAATTGGAGTCATAGGGGGTGTACGTGGGGGAGGAGCCCGACGAACGTAGCTTCTTCTGTAGGGCGAAGCCACCAACCACCGCGGTCCTGGCCAGCTTCCTCTCCGACAAAGCTCGCCCAGTTAAGATCTGCCAGAAGAAGTCCATGTGTGGCTCCATCTCGAGGAAGGCCTCGCACATGGTGACAAAGCCGGCGACGTGCAGCACCCCAGTCGGATTGAGGTGCTACAGCTCTAGGCCCCACTCATTGAGGAGCCTGCACAGAAACAAGTGTGCGGGTATCCTAGCCCATGCTCATGGAAGGCGAGGAAGGAGACAACCACGCTAGCCCAAGGTCATGGGAAATCCTCCCCCACAGGTGCCCTCCAGTGCTCCACCTCCTTCGGCGGAAGCAGCCCCTTCCTGGCGAAGGCGGCGAGCACCGACTCGTCCACATTGGATGGCCCCCAGCTCAACATTGCACTCCAGATTCATGAAATAGATCTGTGAGTTCTCCCCTCCCTCGCTTTACCCTCTTTCTCACTTAGGAACCGCCGCAGTGCACGAGGGCGAGAAGGCAGAAGGAGGAGAGTCAGCAGTTGGAGAATAGGCAAAGGAATAGGATGAAGGCCCTCTCCCTTCCCCTATTTAAGGAGGAGGCGCAGCAGTTGGAGAAAGACGAAGGATTAGGGAAAAAACCCCTCTCCCTTCCCCTATTCAATGCGGATGGGAATACGATGGGGCGTGTCCTGACCGATGGGATGCGCCCTGCCCAATGAGACGACGCCTGACGGGACATGGCCTGGGCATGGCCCACCACTACCACACGTCGGGCGTGGGAAACAAGGCGCAACCGCGCGCAGGCGGCCCTCTGCCTTCCCAGGCAAGACCTAGAAGGGCCCAACAACAGGATCTCCGCCCAGGAGAGACCAATGGGCTTCCTAAGTCGATCGGACAGCTCAAGCGAACGTCAAGAGATAGGTAAGGAGCAAATGGATGCCTCATGTGGGCCACACCGACTTTGTCACGAACGACGAGCGCGGATCCCATTCGGACATATCTGGTAAAAACTCCTCAAGTCTGTCACTCGAGTCAACGAGGTAACTCTACCAATCCCTCTTACTTTATTTTTTCTTGATACATGATCATTCATTCATCCATTTACATACACGTATTCACACATTCATTCATATAGTCATTCATTCATCCCATACATCCGAAGCTTCGCATATGCAATTGATGCATCACAACGCTTCGTGTTGCGTCACGAAGCGGCAGTTGCCTCATTCAACATGAGCAACGACCGATCGGAGTTCGAAGGTTGGCCTACGAAGGGCTTGAGGATGCCTTGAGTCAAACAGAGCCAGGGGAGAAAACACAGATGAGCCCCAGCGGCCAGAACCCAATCTGCTCAGAAGCAGATAGGGTCATCTCAACCCTCTCGTTCGATCCTAACCTCGAGCCATGCCCATAGAATCTCCATTGAGGGGAGGCCAGCTGGCCACCTGAGTTAGTCTCTGGAATGACCCGGGCATCTGCTGGGACATGGGTTAAGGAGCAGTGGAATGCCACATGAGGGCTATGCCGACCCTATCACGAACGACGGACCCGGATTCCACTCGAACGTACCCGTTTGCGAGCTCACTAAGCATGTCACTCGAGCCATCTAGGCAAGCGATGTTAGCTCAGCCCATCTGGTTGTGGAAACTACAGACGGGGTAACACATCGAACTAGACCAACCCCTATCGACCCCAACGGGGCTTAGGGGCTCAGGTCACCCGACACTGACTCGGGAAATCGACTGACCGCACAGGTCGTGGGCGAGACAAACACGGGCGAACACCCCGAACGATAGTCTACAGCCCTAGGAAAAGAGTACCAAGATGCTCAGCCTCCAACCGACTCACCAGTCGGACGCAGGCTCGGGGGCTACACCCGCAAGTGCGCTCAGGCGCACCCGCTGTCAACACAAAAAATTCCCCCGCTGACAAAACAAAAAGGCCCCTAGACGATTCTACCCGAATCGCCCAGGGGCTCAGGGGCTACACCCGCGGGTGCGCTCGCGTGCACCCGCTGTCAAGACAAAAAAAATCCTTAGATAATTCTACCTGAATCGCCCGGGGGCTCAGGGGCTCCTGTTGGGTTCATAAACCCAGGGTCCCTCATGGACCTGCTTCCCAATAAAAACTCAGCCCAGTAGACGACATTGTGAACGACGCGACTCCTGGGCCGGCCCAAAAACCTAACGATAGGCCAGAAGGTCGATCCAGTCTTTCAACCGAAAGGCCTGGCCAAGAAAGAACGGAGCTCGCTTCTGACTCCGGCCCGTCTCTCCGACTAGGGCTCACTTCCGACTCTGGCCCAACTCTCCGACCGGAAGGCCTGTCAGAGGAGGAATGACGCTCGCTTCTGACTCTAGCCCGCCTCTCCGATCGAAAGGCCTGGCCGAAGAGGAACGGCGCTCACTTCCGACTCCGGCCCGCCTCTCCGACCAGAAGGCCTGGCAAAGGAGAGGACGACGCTCGCTTCCAACTCCGACTCGCTTCTCCGACCGGGAATACACCGAACTTCTGCTTACAACTCTTTTCCGACCAGGAGGCCAAAGCCGACTGGGGAACGACTGACCAGGGACGCCCGCTTGGTGAAGACCCAGGAAACGGACAGAGCAAGTGAGGTGGGGTGCTCCAGTCAACCGCAATACCAAGGACCATACCCTGCACACCTGTAGGACAATACTGTCAGGTTATGTCAGAAGGGTACTTTATAACATGCCAGACATGTCAGAACACCAACAGTGTTGTGGGCACCGATATTTATCCTACAGTATGGTAGGCGCCGATATTTGTCATACCAGAAGATCACGGTGGAACCAACCACATGCAACTAGCCATCAATAGTATTATGGGCGCCAACAAACCGCCTTGTACCCGACGGACCCGACCGCGTGCGCAACAAGACTAGGAAACACACACACTCCCTTTCTCTCACACTCTCTCTTGTAAGCCGTCCCCTTCATCTATAAAAGGGGATGCGCTCTCTCCAAAAGGAGGAGGACTCAAACAACCAACAACGAACAACAGACGGATCATTCTGATACTCTCTGCTAGCTTTGGACACTCCAAAGCCAAACAGAGCATACGTTCGAACACTTGGCGCACGTCGGAGCTCCCGTCTCTCTCGGCCCTTCGATCCGGAGTCCGACCGGACCTCTGATACCCCCATCTTACTCCCTCTCGTTTGTAACCCCACAGCAAACTTCGAGCACCTGGGCTCAAGAATAAAGTCACCGACCGACTCAGACTGGACATAGGGCACGTTGCCTGAACCAGTATAAACCCTGTGTCATTGAGTGCTAGGCCACATCCGATCATAATGTACGGCAAAACTATAAATATTTACGTGTTGGTCACTTTTCGCACCGACACCTTCACTGCAGAGTCTCCTCTTCTAATGCCTGTACATGTAAAATATTGTGTGCCATGAATATTGTTTGCCTCCTTATGGAACAAGCTCTTCATTGAATCAACTTATTTTCACCCAATGCAGGTACTATACTGATGAAGCTAGGAAGAAGGGAGTAGTTTTGCTGCAACATGGGAGAGCCACGTTTTGCCTTAGCTCATGCTACAGTCATGCGTTGATTAATATGCAACAATTTTTTACAATTCGAGATTTTGAGGCCATGTCGATTCTGATATATATTGAGCAAACTATCACCCATGTAACAGTTGGCCTTCTCCTTTGTACAACTCCAAATCTCAGTATGTCATTTATACCAACGTTAGGTACGTTGGACATATGTTTTCTTACATAGGTGGATACATTTTTTTACATACCACCAAACATAATAGTTGTATATATATGGGCATATATTCAGTACAACAGTGAAATCATCCTTCACCCCTTGCCCGCAGCGAAGCGCGGGATGCACCCTAGTTTCAATTAGTTTTGGAATCAGAACTGTGCTTGGACGCTCTACTCTATCTTGTATAGGCATGGAAGAGATTTGAGTTCGTCAGATCTCTGATGGATGGTTGTGAGTGATGAAGGGCAAAAAATATTTCTTTCTTTAATATTAGGATTTCTATTTCAATTTTTGTTTCTTTTTCTATCTATTCTTCTTGCTATTTCTATTTATTCTTGTTCTTTTCTAAAAAGTAAAGAAAAGAGTTTTGCCGCGATTTTTATTAGATGAGAGAGACAAGAAAAAAAAAAGGGGACTAAAAACAAGAAGTGTAAATAGTTGGGCCACAACTAAGAGCATCTCCAATAATTTCTAAAAAACAATTGGTAAATCAATGAGTTTTCAAGTGGCTAGAAAAAGTTAGGGGCATAATTGTTGGGTTCTCCCGGCTGTTTTCCAAAACCTCGCTCCTAGTAGATATAAGACAATTTTGCATCAGGAATCTTAGACTATTTTAAATCACCTCGGGCACTTTTATACTTTTTTCTCTCTTGTACATTTGTAGTGGGAACCCTAATCTTACTCCTTATTTTCCTCTCCATGTCCTTTCACGTCCAGATTGGCCGATTGATACGCGCGTGTATATTTTCGTGTGATTGGCTCGATTTGCCAAATGGGAAAGATTGGGAGTTGAGATATGGAGTTGTTGGAGAGAGGGTTTTTTTAATCTTAAAAAAACTTGGGAGTGGGTTTTGCAAAAAAAAACTTGGGAAATATTTTTCAAATACCTACTGTCAATTGCTCTTGGGAGATGATCACCTTACAATGTCTCTAGCATTTAAGAATTAACAAATACTAATTTGATCACTTTATATGGGCCATGCCCAACTTGGAGGCCACATGCCAAACTCATTGCTCTTTGTCCCTAAGTGGTAGAGCAGCCTTCCACACTAGATCTCTAATTCATTATGATTTGCTTATGCCTTTCTTGTTGTGAGCCTGGGAAACTCAAGCTTTGCCAGTCACCTCGTTGATGTTGTCATCAATCATTAGCTCATGATACATGGCAACAGATAGATCATTTTTCTTAGCCAACCTCTATGCATCCAAATCTACTTTGATAGGCAACACAACTTCTTGTCAATATACTAGCTCAAAAGGAATAACTTTAGTAGCACTATGATGATCCTACAAAGCTTTAGACAAAACTTCATTCCATCTCCTCAGATTGCCCTCAATCTTTTTCATGATAGGCTTGATCAAAGTCTTATTAATCGACTCATCTTGACCATTAACTCTAGTATAATATGGAGAAGAATTGAGCAACTTGATCTTATATAATTCGGCAAAATTTTGTACCTCCTTTACAAAAGAGATGTCCCTTGATCTGTAGTTAAAGTTTGAGGTATGCCAAATCTATGAGTAATATGCTCCTTGATGAACTAAATTACATCCCTATGTGTCATATTTTTCAATTGCACAACTTTGATCCACTTTGTAAAGTAATTTATAATGACAACCAACATGAAACGATTCCCTTTAAAGGGGAAAAAATTAGCCTATAAAGTCTAAGTCTCATCCTCAAAACGACCATGGTATAATAGGATACATCACCGCAATAGGCACTGATTGTACGTACATTATCAAACTGTTGGCACTCCAAGCATCCTTGTGCCACACCCAATTTTAAGGACAAAATGGGGTGCATAACCTTATGTGCGCCCAGAGATCAGTCACACACATAAGCCGATAAATTATGAATAGTATCATCTCCAATGTTTATTACATCACGAATAAGACAGAGTTATTACATAAGTATAGCACAAATAATAAAAAGATCTATCGCGGAAGCTCCAATTCATAGGGACGTCGACTGGTTGACCACAAGTCTAGTAGTCCTCAGGGAAATCATCATTCTCAGGGTCATCTATTACCCATCCGGGATTTTTATCCAAATAGTGAAAATAAACAAGCGTAAGTACATGTCGTACTCAACAAGTGTAACACGGGGTTCATGAGGCTCAAAAGGCTAGACACAGGCTTAACAGCGGTCAGCTTTTAGTTGTCACAATTTTAGCTTATGAGTAGCATCAAGGTGTTTCAGTCCCCAAAGTAGAACACATGATCAAATGTAAACATGAGTAATGAATAGCATAAACAGATATTACTTAGTGGTCATCTATTCCATAAATGTTCCAAGACCGCTCGTGACCATGAGCACGGCTGATATACCAGTTTTACACTCTATAGAGGTTGTACACTTTCACTGTGAGTCGTGATACCCCTATGCCCGGGTTTATAACTCCCAAAACACTTCCAAGGTGAGCAGGCAGGGGTCACTATGAAGCCTTTCAAAGGTTTTCTAACAAGTTAGGGCCATTAGATTTACTCGGCAAACAGATATAGAGCCCCCCTTCCCGATGGCACATTGACACGTAGCCTATACACATAAGGCCAGAGGCCGCTCTATACCCAATTTGGCAAGCCATTCTTACGCCAATGAAGGTAACCACTAACAAGCTAGAAAAGGTCCTTATACTGAGCTAAAGCCAGAGCCATGTAGCTCTCACAGCTGTACTGTAAGTCCCGGATGATCACTTACAGATAAGTCCTTAGGGAGAGGAATCTGAAGCATTTAGAAAGTAGCTAAACACTCCAGCCCCCTATTTCCATGTTGCTAAAAAGTCACATTTTATGTTTATTGCATATACCATTAGTCAAGTTACAAGATCATGGTTTAACTGAGCTCTAGCAAAGCTACCCATATGCATAACCCATAGGTGGCAAGGCAATAGTCCAATTCTAGGAAATTCCTGACAAGAAGACATGCAATATGGATTTAATGATTTAAAGTGAATAGGAAGCAAGGATGATCCCATGCTATACTTGCCTTGAGTAATGTACACCTGATGGTCCTGCTCGTCAAAGTCGTACCCTTGATCCTCTGAGAACTGCTCACCGTCTATACTCGATAACCACAGCAACATACAAGCATCCAGGAGCAATCATGCAAAGCAAACAAGACTACAGATTAGAACAGTACACCAATAGCAAAGAATCAAGATGAAAAGTTTGGAAAGCAAATCTACGTCTCGCCATGAACACACAGACGCGAAGATCACAAAAATCGGATCTAAAACGAAAAAGTTATGGTTTAAACAAGATTTCCTATAGACAAATAATAGATTAGATCTAAGCTCGTATTATAAAAGTTAGAAACCTACTTTACAGTAGCATAAGCGTGTAGATTACTTAATTACAAATCCAATGCAACTTGAACGGATCTAATCGGAGTTAAAACGAAGATTTTACAGCTAAAACAAGTTGAATGGCAAAACTGTGAATAACTGAAAACGTATTTCAATAAAACCGAACCAAAATACGCTTTCGAAAGAAAGAAACGTAACCTGTGAAACGCGCAAAGGACCGCGGGTTGAATCTGGAATATTTATAAGGGCGTATTTGAAAGATAGGCAGCGAAGGGGTATCTTCTTTTATGAGCCGTCGGATTAGAAACCAACGGATGAGAATCGATCCAGCGGAAATAAATAAAAAAAAACCCATCCGGCACAGTACGCCGGCGGCTTGACCACGGCTGCGCCATGGCTGGCATGCTGGAACTCGCGGTACATGGCTTGCAGCGCACTCCACGTCGAAAGAAAAAGACAGAGGGAGAGAGGAAGGAACGGCGAACTCACCGGACCCGAGCGTCGAGAGCGAGGGGCAGTTGAGGCGGTTCGGCGCGAGTTGACAGCGGAGGTCGGCGGTGGCACTGGATCGGAGCTCGGCTGCGACTGTTTGGCGAAGAAAACAGACGCTAGATGAGATTGGGGAGAGAGGAGGGGCACGACCGCTATTTATGGGGGCGCGGGATGACTAGAGAATCACGGCACCGAGGCGTGGCAGGGTCGGACACGACGGCATCGACGGAGATGTTGTCCGACATAGCTACGACGTGAGGAAGAAGAGCCTGACCAGCGGGCCCGGCTAGTCAACGGCGGGGAAAGGCGCTTGCGCGGTCAGCGGGAGCAGCTGGGCCGAGCGATGCGTGGGCCGGCGACAGCAGCGCTGGGCCGCACGCTTCGCCAGGGAGAAAAAGAAAGCAGTGACCTGGAAAGAAAATGGGCCGCGCGGAAGGAAATGGAATGGGCCGCGGCAGTAGGCCTTCGGGCCGAAAAGAAGGAGAAGAAAGTTTTTCTTTTCTTTTTCGGATTTTTCTTCAAAACAAATTCAAAATGCAACTTCAACTCAATTCAAAATCCGACTTCAAACCAAGCAATTCAAAATAGTATGCAGTGGCATGTATGCACATTCATGGTTGATTTTATATTTGACTTTTAGCTTTATTAAAAATGATTATTTTTTCTAAATTCAAATGCTCACAAAATGCATAATTAAATCATATTCACCTATTTTAAAATGTTGCAAATTTTAGGGTGTTACAATTCTACCCCCCTTAAAATGAATCTTGTCCCCGAGATTTGGACGATGCTTACACAAATAACTGTGGGTATGTTTTCCGATCATCTTCTCTTTCCCAAGTAGCCTCATCCACGGTATACCGATTCCACTGAACCTTGCACATCTTTATAACTCGGCTCCTTGTAACTCTTTCTGCTGTCTCTAAAATCTTTACTGGAAACTCCTCATAAGTGAGATCTTCCTTAATTGTAAGCTCTTCTAACGGTATCTATTCCTCAGATACACGCAAACACTTCTTTAGCTAAGATACATGGAACACATCGTGTACACCCGACAAACTCTCAGGCAATTCTAACTAATAAGCTACCTCTCCACGTCTCTCTAAAACCTTGAAAGGTCCAATATACCTTGGTGCTAACTTTCCCTTCATGTTAAACCTTCTCACACTTCGCATAGGTGACACCTTTAAATACACATAATCACCTACTTCAAAAACCAATTCTCTTCTTCTAGTGTCGACATAGCTCTTTTGTCGAGACTGGGCCACTCTCAAGTTATCCCTGATCATCCTTACTTGCTCTTCTGCGTCTCTCAAAACATCTAGTCCAAACACTTGAGTTTCTCCCGCTTGATTCCAAAACAACGGGGTCCTACACTTTCGTCCATACAAAGCTTCGAAAGGTGCCATATTGAGACTTTTCTGATAATTGTTGTTGTACGAGAACTCTGCATAAGGCAAACTCTTGTCCCAACTTGTTCCATACTGCAATGCACAAGCCCTTAACATATCCTCCAATATCTGATTAATTCTCTCAGTTTGCCCATCTGTCTAAGGATGATATGCTGTACTGAAATTCAACTTGGTTCCCAATGAACTATGTACTTGCTGCCAAAAATGAGATGTAAATTGGGTACCTCGATCAGACACAATTTTCTTGGGAACCCCATGTAGACAAACTATTCTCTCCATATATAGCGCAGCCAATTGGGGTCCAGTATAGGTAGTCTTAACCGGTAAGAAGTGGGCAACCTTAGTTAACCGATCTACTATTACCCAGATTGAATCATAACCTCTCTGAGTACGTGGTAACCCAACTATAAAATCCATACCAACTTCTTCCCACTTCCACTCAGGTATCTTCATTGGTTGTAGCAATCCTGCAGGTCTTTGATGTTCAGCCTTGACTCTCTGACAGGTATCACATAAAGCAACATATTCAGCAACATCTCTTTTGAGTCCGTACCACCAATACTTCTCTTTAAAATCCAAATACATCTTGGTACTTCCAGGATGAATAGAATAAGCAGACTCATGGGCCTCACGAAGAATTGCCTCTCGTAGAGCCTTATCCTCAGGCACACACAACCTTTTCCCAAACCACAGAGTTCCATTGTCATCCATATTAAAACCTGGTGCCTTACCAATCACTATGTTTTCTGCTATCTCCTTCAACTTCGCATCCTGTAACTGTCCCTTACGTATTTCTTGCTCCAACTTAGGCTCCAACACCAACTCCACTGCATTGGTAACAAAGCCTAAATTCAGTCGCTCAAATTCAGCACACAACTCACTTGACATCGATGTCACCTGCACCTCATTGACATAACTCTTCCTACTAAGAGCATTGGCAACAATGTTCGCCTTCCTAGGATGATAGTGTATCTCCAAATCATAATCTTTGATCAACTCTAACCATCGACGCTGTCTTATATTCAGATCTGTCTGAGTGAAAATGTACTTCAGACTTTTGTGATCAGTATAGATGTCACTCTTATGTCCAACGAGATAATGCCTCCATATCTTCAAAGCATGAACCACTGCTGCTAACTCCAAATCATGAGTAGGATAATTTAACTCATGCTTTCTCAACTGCCGAGATGCATAAGCCACTACTCTGCCTTCTTGCATAAGAACACATCCAAGTCCCTAACGAGATGCATCACAATAGATTGAAAAGCTTTTATTCAGGTCTGGCAAAGTTAACACTGGAGCTGTAGTTAACCTCTTCTTCAACTCTTCGAAGTTAGCCTGGCACTTCTCGGACCACACGAACTTAGCATTTTTCTCCAATAAGGCTGTCATTGGCTTAGCAAGCTTAGAGAAACCTTCAATGAACCTTCTGTAGTATCCGGCTAACCCCAAGAAACTACGTATCTGTCCCACATCTGTTGGTGGCTTCCAATTCAGCACATCCTTCACCTTACCGAGATCTACTGCAATTCCACCGTTGGAGACAACATGACCCAGAAAAGAAACTTCCTTCAACCAAAATTCACACTTGCTTCGCTTGGCATACAACTTGTGTTCTCTGAGCTTCTGCAGCACCAACCTCAGATGTTCAGCGTGCTCTTCTTCTGTTTTGGAGAATATCAATATATCATCGATGAACACCACCACAAACTTATCTAAAAACTCCATGAACACCTTGTTCATCATGTACATAAAGTAGGCAGGTGCATTGGTCAAACCAAATGACATAACAGTGTACTCATATAAACCATACCTCGTAGTAAAAGCTGTCTTGGGTACATCTGTTGCACGAATCCTTAATTGATGGTAGCCAGAACGAAGATCAATCTTAGAGAAAACACAGGCACCTCTCAACTGATCAAACAAATCATCAATTCTAGGCAACGGATACTTGTTCTTGATAGTAACCTCATTGAGTGATCGATAATCAACACACATCCTCTGAGTACCATCCTTCTTGTCAACAAATATAACCGGTGCTCTCCAAGGTGACGAACTAGGACGAATAAAACCTTTCTCCTATAACTCCGTAATTTGTTTCTTAAGTTCTTCTAATTCTTTAACCCCCATTCTATATGGACGCTTAGCTATAGGTGCAGTTCCAGGTAATAATTTAATAATAAACTCAATATCACGGTCAGGCGGCATACCTGGCAAATCATAGGGGAACACATCTGGAAATTCATCCACCACTGGGTCCTCCTTGTTGCCTCTATCATCAAGCTGGTTCACTATGGTGGTTGGCTGTGCTTGTATTACAACATCAACACTGATTCTTTCTCCACTGGGTGCGGTCACAACAACTACCTTTTCTTTACACTGGATTACTGCTTGTTGTTGCTTCATCCAGTCCATACCCAAAATCACATCTATACCAGATGCTCTCAACACAATGGGGCTCACATTAAACTCTACCCCCCTTAAGGATAGACTAGTCGGAAGACAACGATATGCAGCTTGCATACTTCCACCCGGTGAGTTTACTAACATGGGATTTTGCATGGCACATAATGGTATGCTATGGTTTCTAACAAATGCTTGTGATATGAATGAATGCGAAGCTCCAAAATCAAAAAGAACAGAAGCGGGGGTTGAGTTGACATTGAACGTACCGAGCATGACTTCTGGTTCAGCAAGCGCCGTCTCGGTAGACACATGATTCACCTTTCCCGTGTTGGGTGCTGGCTTTTGATAGCTGTTCTGCCTTTGAGGGGTTTGCTGATTGGGCTTCTCGGGGCAATTGTAAGAGAGGTGACCTTCTTTGCCACAATGGAAACACTTGCTAGGGGTGCTAGGGGCACTAGTCTTCATAGGAGTGTTGTTGGGCGCTCCCTGTCGTGGTGTCTGCTGACCACTCTGTTGCTGAGGACATTGATTGGCATTCTGCTACTGGTTCTGGTTGCGTTGAGGATACTGACCACGATTCTATTGACTGGGTGGTCCCTGAAACCTCTACTGGAAGCCTTGTTGAGGATTGGCATGTGGACAAGTATTGCTCCCAAAGGCTTGTCCCTGAAGCCTCCTCTTCTTGGCCTCCATCTCCTTGCGCTTGTTGTCAATAACTATAGCGCGATTCACCAGCGTCTAAAAGTTGGGGTAGGTGTTTGACATAAGCTGAAGCTGCAGACCATCATACAGACCTTTGAGAAAGCGGCGTTGCTTATCAGCATCATTAGCCACTTCATTAGGAGCATAACGTGACAACTGAGCAAACTTGTCACGGTACTCAACGATAGACATGGATCCCTGCTTCAAAGCTCTAAATTCCTCTTGCTTGAGCTCTATCAGTCCCTCTGGTATGTGATAAGATCTGAAATTCTCTTTGAACTCCTGCCAGGTAACAGGAGGAGCATTGGCAGGACGTCCATACTCGAATGACTCCCACCAGTCCTGAGCTTCTCCCTGAAGTTGTCCTGAAGCGTACAACACCTTCTGCTGATTATCACATTGAACTATGTTGAGCTGCCTCTCTACTGCATGAAGCCAATCATCTGCTTCTAGTGGATCAGTGGCATAAGAGAACACCGGGGGACGGCCCTTCAAGAATTCACCACGCTTATCACGTGGAGCTCCACCACCCTGTTGATTCTGCTGATTCTGCACCAACGTTTGCATGAGTTGTGTCTGTATTGCCAAGAGTTGTTCAATAGTCGGTGGTGGTGGTGGTGGATGTGGGGGAACACCTCCACGACCTCGGCCTCTTCCTCTTCCAGACATCTGCTTATCAAATATTCAAAATTCAGAAATCCCCAAGTTAGAATACATTCTGAAAATTTTCTGGACGAGTCTCAACAACAGCAGCTCTGTAAAACAGTCATATCTCGAGTTTCCGAAATCCAAATAGAGTGTACTTTATATGGTTGGAAAGATTACGAAATTTTCTACAACTTTTATTCATACCACTTTCCCAGATTCTGTCGTTAGATTACTAAAAAACAGGATACAACCGAAACTGTCCCCAGATTCCAGACTGTGCAGTAACTTTAACTTGAAACAGAGATATCTCACGAACCAGATCAGATATGGGGGTGATTCCAGAGGCATTGGAAAGGTAATTAAGTCTAGTTATTCCCACAACAATTTCATAATTTTTGGTCGTGTATATTTTATTCGGCATTAAGATAAAGACAGATTGCTCTGAAAAACAGATTCCGAAAGAGCGAGATGTAACAAACCCAACTATTTATTTATTGGCCCAAACTTTAATATTCTTAAATATGAAACTTGTGGACATGCCCACAAAGTTCCAGCACACATTACAAAGATTCAACTCATGCATAAACATAAGAACAATTCAACTAAACACGCAATGTCCACACCGCACTAAAAACTCGACTCACTCGTTCTACTATCGTGCTTATTACATAAAGAGGGACTCCAACATCTAGGGGCGATACTTATGAGGAAGCTCCTCATACATCTTGGGCAAATTGAGGCACACCCTTTGTTCATCTATCACTTGCTGGTGCCTCTTGATTGCTTTCTGCTGAGCCTTCAATTGATCCTCCAATCGGCGAATCCTTGACACAGACTTGTAACCAAAGTGTACCATCGCTTCCGTGGTTGGATCCGTGCCCTGCGGGTCCATCATCGCCCAACCCAATTCTGGGTGTTGATGAGGAAGGAATCGAAATTGATCATCCTTCATGACCTCGAATCGGCGACCACGGAGGCCTATGCAAGCTTCAGCGGCTACATCTTCTATGCCGTCCTCCATGGTAGCGCGGTGACCATGGTGTGCATAGTTTGAATCCAACTGATACGCACCTTTCTGCTCATCCTTGATGGTGATGCACACCCTAACCTTCCAGTAGGTGTCTTCAAGAGGGTGTGCATGCTCTTCGCAAGCGTATTCTACAGATGCATCCTAGTCACTGTAGTATGTCTGCAGCAGGCTCAAGAGTCGGTGATGTGAAACGGAGTATTCACATCCCGGCTTATACCACACCTTTATTGTCCACCCCAATGGCGGGATCGGCTCATCCTCTTCAACAATGTCTTCATCTTCGTTTTCGGACAAGTCAACGATCTCAACTTCTTGAGGGTCATCCTGGGCTGGCTCAGGTGTGGACTTAGGCGTTGGCGGTGTTGGCGAATCCAATTCCTGCTCCCGAGGTTCTTCCTCCTCAGGATCCACGGACAAACCTTGTGGCGGGTAATACCCTCCAGTGCTCATGCGGGCAGTCTTGTGGGCACGAAGCAAATACAGAATTAGATTTAGTTAGGTTAGATTAGAAGCAATAATTTTCATAATAGAATAAGGCAAAAGAAGCATAAAACTTTAGCAAATAACAAGGGTGAGATAGAAAGCATGAAATGAGTGAAGCAAAAGAAGCTAAAACGACCATTGCTAACTAGGCTTGCGTCCTACAGTCAACATGGCTCTGATACCAATCTGTCACACCCAATTTTAAGGACAAAATGGGGTGCATAACCTTATGTGCGCCCAGAGATCAGTCACACACATAAGCCGACAAATTATGAATAGTATCATCTCCAATGTTTATTACATCACGAATAAGACAGAGTTATTACATAAGTATAGCACAAATAATAAAAAGATCTATCGCGGAAGCTCCAATTCACAGGGACGTCGACTGGTTGACCACAAGTCTAGTAGTCCTCAGGGAAATCATCATTCTCAGGGTCATCTGTTACCCATCCGGGATTTTTATCCAAATAGTGAAAATAAACAAGCGTAAGTACATGTCATACTCAACAAGTGTAACACGGGGTTCATGAGGCTCAAAAGGCTAGACACAGGCTTAACAGCGGTCAGCTTTTAGTTGTCACAATTTTAGCTTATGAGTAGCATCAAGGTGTTTCAGTCCCCAAAGTAGAACACATGATCAAATGTAAACATGAGTAATGAATAGCATAAACAGATATTACTTAGTGATCATCTATTCCATAAATGTTCCAAGGCCGCTCGTGACCGTGAGCACGACTGATATACAAGTTTTACACTCTGCAGAGGTTGTACACTTTCACTGTGAGTCGTGATACCCCTATGCCTAGGTTTATAACTCCCAAAACACTTCCAAGGTGAGCAGGCAAGGGTCACTATGAAGCCTTTCAAAGGTTCGTCTAACAAGTTAGGGCCATTAGATTTACTCGGCAAACAGATATAGAGCCCCCTTCCCGATGGCACATTGACACGCAGCCTATACACATAAGGCCAGAGGCCGCTCTATACCCGATTCGGCAAGCCATTCTTACGCCAATGAAGGTAACCACTAACAAGCTAGAAAAGGTCCTTATACTGAGCTAAAGCCAGAGCCATGTAGCTCTCACAGCTGTACTGTAAGTCCCGGATGATCACTTACAGATAAGTCCTTAGGGAGAGGAATCTGAAGCATTTAGAAAGTAGCTAAACACTCCAGCCCCCTGTTTCCATGTTGCTAAAAAGTCACATTTTATGTTTATTGCATATACCATTAGTCAAGTTACAAGATCATGGTTTAACTGAGCTCTAGCAAAGCTACCCATATGCATAACCCATAGGTGGCAAGGCAATAGTCCAATTCTAGGAAATTCCTGACAAGAAGACACATGCAATATGGATTTAATGATTTAAAGTGAATAGGAAGCAAGGATGATCCCATGCTATACTTGCCTTGAGCAATGTACACCTGCTGGTCCTGCTCGTCAAAGTCGTACCCTTGATCCTCCGAGAACTGCTCACAGTCTATACTCGATAACCACAGCAACATACAAGCATCCAGGAGCAATCATGCAAAGCAAACAAGACTACAGATTAGAACAGTACACCAACAGCAAAGAATCAAGATGAAAAGTTTGGAAAGCGAATCTACGTCTCGCCATGAACACACAGACGCGAAGATCACAAAAATCGGATCTAAAACAAAAAAGTTATGGTTTAAACAAGATTTCCTATAGACAAATAATAGATTAGATCTAAGCTCATATTATAAAAGTTAGAAACCTACTTTACAGTAGCATAAGCGTGTAGATTACTTAATTACAAATCCAACGCAACTTGAACGGATCTAATCGGAGTTAAAACGAAGATTTTACGGCTAAAACAAGTTGAATGGCAAAACTGTGAATAACTGAAAACGTATTTCAATAAAACCGAACCAAAATACGCTTTCGAAAGAAAGAAACGTAACCTTTGAAATGCGCAAAGGACCGCGGGTTGAATCTGGAATATTTATAAGGGCGTATTTGAAAGATAGGCAGCGAAGGGGTATCTTCTTTTATGAGCCGTCGGATTAGAAACCGACAGATGAGAATCGATCCAGCGGAAATAAAAAAAACAGTCGGCACAGTACGCCGGCGGCTTGACCACGGCTGCGCCATGGCCGGCATGCTGGAGCTCGTGGTACATGGCTTGCAGCGCACTCCACGTCGAAAGAAAAAGACGGAGGGAGAGAGGAAGGAACGGCGAACTCACCGGACCCGAGCGCCGAGAGCGAGGGGCAGTTGAGGCGGTCCGGCGCGAGTTGACAGCGGAGGTCGGCGGCGGCACTAGATCGGAGCTCGGCTGCGGCTGTTTGGCGAAGAAAACGGACGCTAGATGAGATTGGGGAGAGAGGAGGGGCACGGCCGCTATTTATGGGGGCGCGGGATGACTTGAGAATGATGGCACCGAGGCGTGGCAGGGTCGGACACGACGGCATCGATGGAGATGGTGTCCGGCACAGCTACGACGCGAGGAAGAAGAGCCTGACCAGCGGGCCCGGCTGGTCAGCGGCGGGGAAAGAAAATGGGCCGCGCGGAAGGAAATGGAATGGGCCGCGGCAGCAGGCCTTCGGGCCAAAAAGAAGGAGAAGAAAGTTTTTCTTTTCTTTTTCGGATTTTTCTTCAAAACAAATTCAAAATGCAACTTCAACTCAATTCAAAATCCGACTTCAAACCAAGCAATTCAAAATAGTATGCAGTGGCATGTATGCACATTCATGGTTGATTTTATATTTGACTTTTAGCTTTATTAAAATGATTATTTTTTCTAAATTCAAATGCTCACAAAATGCATAATTAAATCATATTCACCTATTTTAAAATGTTGCAAATTTTAGGGTGTTACACCTTGGCATCAGTAGAAACCATCGATAATCATAGTGGGCAGATAGAAACCAGCCTGGTGTAAGAACCACTTTATTATCAGAGATGATTAATGCATAGCACGTATGCCTTCTTGAACTTCCCCTATTGCCACTTTAACTTGCTCATAATCAAACACTTAAGCAACAATTCTTTGGCAGTTCTTCGACGTATCTCATGATTAACCCAGGCATATTTAAATGCAGCCCGCAAAACACTTTTATTAATTTTAGCACTTGGATCACATAAACAATTGATAATGGGGGGTTCATCAATCACCCAGTACGGTCCTAAGTTGGTTTGAACACAATTGGACATGATTTGGCACATAAATGGGAAAGCCCATCTGAACCGTTTATTAAACCAGCCTAGGCTAGTTTTGCTGGTCAACAGTGGCAATCACTAGGAAAAACTAGCATGGCATAGTTTCGGCTAGGCCGGTTTTTTCAGCCTGGCTCCATTTTCATCATTTTTCATCGGTCTTTCTTTGATATGAAAAAATAATCTTTTGATGTCAAAGCTTGATAGCCTTACTATTCTCATGCCTCAGAATATATATGTTGAATGGAATTCGTCAAAATGAGTGATGATGTCAAGGCATTTATGAAGATACGCATTAAGTGATCCTTCCAAACATTGAAACACACCAGCAACTTGTTGTATACCCAGTAAAAGAATCACTGAAGGCTTCAACATGCTATAATTCTTTGGATTCACAAATTTTCAAGCTAAATAATAAAGCTTCATATATATTCGACTTGATTATTAGTGCAAAAATAATTCAATCAGCTTGAGGTCTCGAAACTAGCACCATTAGGTGAGACAAACACCACAACAATGCCTTAACCTTCTTTGTAAGCCGATCCACCGAAATAAAGCTTACATGGAGCAAATTTAACATAACTAATTTCATCTTCAATATCTATTATATGCTCAACAATGAAATTAGCAAGGATTTGGCCTTTTAGTGTTTTGAAAGGTTCAAAAGCCAAATTATATTCAATTAGTGTGCATTCCCATTTGCCAATCCTTCCCCTAAGGATTGACCGATGTAACATGTGTGTAATGACATCAACGTAGCAAGCAACCACACAAGTACTAGATAAAATATGAAAGCATCTAGACCCCTAATTTAGTTTTAGTGATTAATGATGACACAATCATTGTGACTAATGTGTGTTTCTAGAGGTATTACTTAGTGAGGTTACAATATGTTGATTCATTAGGTAATAATGGTTTTTCATGCCCCAATTGATGTATATCATTTCGGTTTCAAAAGATGCATGTGAAGAATAAGGACGGACTAGTTCTAAGTGTTGTTTAGCGTTAGGAGACACTTGAGCAATATATGTCTTTATTTTATCCTTTGATCATACAATTAGGGTGAGTATGAATGGGTACCTTGACCTAGGTTAAGTCTAGTGAGTGAATGTGATGCACACTTGTTAAACCTAGTTCTAGGTAGCTCAGTGGAAGCCCAAAGATCAATTGGATGTTAAGTCATTTGCAAAGATGTTCGAATTCGTTAAAAACATGTGTGTATGGCCACTAGAACTCTCTGGTGGGTCACTGGAGCTTAGGCCATGTGTTGAGAGATAGACTAGTTACTATGCAGGAGCACATTAACTTACGATGTTCACCAGAGTGACACCACCAAAGTTTCCAAACAGTACAGATGCACAGTCTGTGGAGGCTCTAAGACTCAATGGAATTGTGCAGTGGGTCACTGAAGATCTCCTGTGAAATGTTTGAATAGTGGAAAAACATTTTGTAGAAGGTTCTTAGACTCACCAGAGCCCTCCGATGAAGACACAAGAGTTTACACTGAAGTTTCAAGCAAATAGTAATGGCTAGTTGGAAACTAGCTTTTCAAAAGGCACCGGAGCCCTCCATTGTTCTTCCAAAAAGCCCACAGGACCTATTCAGTGAGTACGTTTCAGCTCAGTGGAGTTGTAATGACTAGTTTTTTGGTATGTCCTATATACCCTCTCCACTCGTACATATAATTATTGCATTTACATTCCTATATATACCTCGGGTGTGGCCTATATATACCTAGGGAAAAATATCATCAAGCAAAATTTTGCTTCTCTAACTCATCTACATTTATGCATTTACTTATTACATTCCTTGGTATGTGCTTTACCTTTCTAGTCTAGCTTGCTAGGTTCGTTGACAGGGTTGAAACCTAGGATGCAAAACTCTTTGGTGTTTGAGATAAGCAACATTTAGAAACACCTAGTGCACATCTATATAGAACTTGTATAGGTTTTAATAAAGTGATTTTTTGTCTTAGTTTTTCTTTCAAGTGACCTAATACACTGCCTAGGCATCATGGGATCTTCACTCACTAAGGCAATATATTATCAATAATGCGAGGCAAGATAGGTCGGACTGACTAACCTACAAAACCTCGAACCTGATGGGAGCCATAGCCAATTGGATCCTGAGTCGGCAGTTGCCACTTGGTTGGGGAAGCTCACGGCTGATGGTCCGGGACTCCAGGTAAAGTACTACCCATTAATAGTAGGAGCAAAGTGAATTGATAAGACATAACCTAGGTGGTCGCACATCTCTAAGACCAACCCTAGCAATATGCAACGCATGATGACCTTGGTAGGCCCTAGTTAGGCCCTGTTTTGTAGAGCTTAGGATGACCTCGGCCCTAGCTTCTTCACACATTATAGAGAGGAGCTATTTCTGTCTCTCATAAACTAGAAGTCCATGAAACCACTATATTTTTGCTTCACTGGCTCCAACTCCTTCTCACTGTATCAAGGAGCCGAAGCAGTTTGAAACTGTGCCAAATAGGGCTTAGACAAGAAATTCATCAGGGCCATGACCTGCACACTCAAGAGAGGCATGTTAAACTCATTTTGCTCATTATGGATAATAATTACTTTGGTATCTATCATGGCTTGTTTGTTTCCATCTCATTTGGATTCCCATATCACTCGAACTGTTGTTCAAATATAATATAACCCCTCATGCATGAATGAATTCCAACTCTCTCCGCACTTTCAGCTATTTTGGGTGTTCGGCTGGGATGAAATAAAGCATTGTTCATGTTGGAACACTGTTGATGCTGAAATTTTGTGAGAGAAAAACACTGCTCCGGCTGGAAAAAACAAGCCAAACTTGCTCAGCCGAACAAGCTAATTGTTCCTGACATTGTTCACATACTATTCCTAACACTATTTAGTACTGTTCAGGACAACCTCATGCACAAATAGATTCCAGCTCTCCTAGCACTTCAACTACTGTTCCCAATACTGTTTAGTTCCTATTCCTATCGCTATTCAGTATTGTTTAGGACACTGTTTACCTGATGCTAAAAATTGTTTATATTATTTGAAACCATGTTTTACTGTTTGCACCATTGTTCGTATTTGCCTATGCCCGCGTGCGTGTTTGGGCAAGTTATTATTTAGCCAAAATGACAATTCAAACAAACTTTCCCGTGTCAACTAAAAGCACTTCATTCTTTTAATGTCTTTTACTTTGGAAACATGGCCTTCTTTCCTGAAGGTAAAATAATGTCATCTCTTCTTTTCTTAGAAGTGAAATTTATTTTGAGGGTCGCTGGGTCACTAGTAAGCGAAACGCAATATGTATATTGCGAACAAATCAAGAACATCAACCCTAGAGGCTACTAGGTGGCAGCAAATAGAAGCAATGAAAGACACTCCATGCTTGTCTTAGAGCATCTCCAAGAGTTAACTATTTCTCTTCCTAATCCTTGGTTTTTAGCAGGATGAGAAAAAATCACTCTCCAACAACTCCTAATCCATGTTCCTAAATTTAGGCACTTGGAAAAAAAAACCCCACTCCATGTAAAGTTACACGCTCCTCCGCTCGCGCGTATCCTTCTCCCCCGCGCGATTTTTTTCTTCACCCTATCGTTTTGGCATGGCTTCTCCCTTCACGCCATCTCCAAGCCGCCGTCCAGACACCAAATTCATCGCGGCCGGCGTCTTCTACAGCAGGTAATCCATCGATGTACCAAGAATACCTTGTCATGTTTTTCGTTTTCACCGTGGCTAGGGCTCAAGGCGGGCGCAGATGAGGAACGCTGCCCTTTGGCCGCCAGCGAGCACCACCGTCGACGTGAGGAGATCGAGAGCGATATGCGGGAGATGGGGAATAGAGGAGGAATCTTCCTCTGTCCAATTCAGTTTTTAGATAAGCAATAGTGTTCACCGTCCTTACAGAGTTGGCTTATAAGCCACAGCTACGGCCTATGGCCCACATGTCATAGTCTTAATTATTACAAAACTTAAATGACGTTTTCCCCAATAGAATGTGCCTTCTTCAATGTCCCTCTTGTTCACTCCTCTGTGGTGCTGGGCCTGACAACTCCCCCCCCCCCCCACCCCCCAGCTGAAGTTCCTGCTTGCCCCCAAGCAGGTGCATTAGGGAAATGCGCGCGTAAGACGTTGTAGTCCTCCCATATTGCCGAGGCTTCAGGCAGGCCAGACCACTTGATGAAGACTTGTGGAATTGCACTGTTGCCCTTCTTGACCAGGCAGCGATCTAGCACTCGCTCAGGTATGGCAGCGGCAGCCTCCAAATCTGTGGTCATTGGTAGACTGGAGAACACAGGAGAATAATCTGCAACAAATTTTTTGAGTTGGGATACATGAAAGACAGAGTGAATCTTACTGTCCGGAGGTAGTTCAATGTGGTATGCAACTGCTCCCACATGTTCCAGTACTTTGAAGGGCCCAAAATACTGGTAAGAAAGTTTGGGGTAAGGCTTGTTCACCACTGATGATTGAGTGTAGGGCTGGAGTTTCAGAAGCACTTGATCCCCGACTTGAAACTGCAAATCTAAACGTTTTCTGTCAGACATTGTCTTCATCCGATTCTGAGCTTTTGCCAGATGCTCTTTCAGACATTGTAGATGCAGTTCTCTGTTCTCCACTAGTTCAGATACTGAGATGGGAGTAGATGCCTGAATTGCTAATGGAGTTCCAATATTTGCTTCAACTCCATATAATGCCTTGAATGGAGAACACCCTAGAGAAGAGTGATAAGAAGAATTATACCATAGTTCTACTAAAGAAAGCCAATGTGGCCTTGTCTTTGGAGCATCTTGGACTGCACAACGTAGATACATTTCCAAGCATTGATTGACCTGTTCAGCTTGTCCATCTGTTTGAGGGTGGTAGCTTGTACTCATAGCTAACTGCACTTTATATAGTTTGAAGAGTTCCTTCTAGAACTGACTGACAAAGATTGTATCCCTGTCACTGACAATGGAGTGGGGTATGCCATGAAGCTTTACAATGTGATCCATAAAAAGCTGAGCTATGGACTGTGCTGTGTATGGATGTTTAACTGGGACAAAATGGGCAAACTTTGTGAGCCTATCCACCACCACCATAATGACACTGTAACCTTGAGATTTGGGGAGGCCCTCAATGAAATACATGGACAGGTCCAACCACACTCCTTTAGGTATTGGTAAGGGCTGTAAGAGACCTGCTGGCAAAGAAGTGGAATGCTTAGCCTATTGGCAGATGTTGCATTGCCTAATGAATCCTCCACTGCTTTTTTCATTCCCTTCCAAGCAATGTGATTTTTCAATCTGTGATATGTTGCTTTTGTTCCAGAATGTCCCCCAAGAGCACTAGAATGAAAAGTGGCCAGCAGCTTTGTTTGTAGGGCAGAATTGTTGGCAATCTAGATTTTAGACTTGTACCTGATGATTCCATTTTCCAGACTATATCTAGCAGTATTGGGGCTTTGAATAGCTAACTATTGTAGTAACTCTTGATCTCTAGGATCTAATTTGGTTTCAGTGAGATAAGCTAAAGACTTGTGATCAGTGAGGATAATGAATTCCTGTCTCTGCAGGTAATGCCTCCATTTCTCCACAGCCATAATCAAAGCCAAAAATTCTTTTTCATAAATAGATAGGGCCCTGTGTTTTTCTCCCAATGCCTTGCTCAAGAATGCAATTGGTTGACCAGCTTGCATTAAGACAGCTCCCACTCCTTCCCCACATGCATCAGTTTCAACAGTGCATGTTGCATTGAAATTAGGTAGAGCTAACACAGGTGTTGTTGTCACGGCTTGTTTCAACTAATCAAAAGCTTCTTGGGCTGGTGCAGGCCATTGAAAGGTTTTGTACTTGAGCAAATTAGTAAGGGGATTGGCTATGATTCCATACCTCTTGACAAACTTTCTGTAGTAACCTGTCAATCCAAAAAGGCTCTGAGCTCAGTAAAATTTGTTGGAGTTGGCCAATGGAGCATAGCTGCTGTCTTGCTTGGGTCAGTGGCCACTCCCTGAGAAGAGATAATATGTCCCAGGTACTCAAGTTGAGATTGAGCAAATGAACACTTAGAGTAATTGAGATAGAATTGATTGTCCTGTAGGATCTGGAGGACTGACTGCAGATGCTGACAGTGTTCTTCTAGAGAATTGCTGTATATGAGGATATCATCTAAGAAGACCAGCACAAATTTTCTCAAGAAGGGCTGTAGATCTGATTCATTACACACTGAAATATGGTTGGGGCATTTGTGAGTCCAAAGGGCATCACTTTGAATTCATAATGACCATGATGTGTTTTGAAAGCCGTCTTGTACTCATCTACATGCAACATACTGATTTGATGATACCCTGACTTCATATCTAATTTGGTAAAGAACTTGGCTCCATGCAATTCATCCAAGATTTCCTTTATAATGGGTCGTGGAAATCTGTTTTGATGGTAATATCATTGAGCTTCCTATAATCCACACAAAAACGCCAGGTGCCATCCTTTTTCTTGACCAAGAGCACTAGATAGGCAAAAGGACTGTGGCTGTGAGTGATCAGTCTAGATTGGAGGAGCTGCATGACTTGATCTTCAATCTCTGTCTTCATTTGTGAAGAATAGTGATAAGGTCTAGAATTAATTGGTACTGCTCCTAGAATTAGTGGTATTGAGTGATCATAACTTCTTTCAGGTGGCAGTTTTTGTGGGTCCTGAAAAACAGATGCATATTGTTCCAGTAGTTGTTGCACATCAACAGGTAAGGGTGGGGGTTCCTCTTCCTTGTTTTGAAAATTATCTGCTGCTGGGGTGACAATAGCAAAAGCCCAAGTGTCATTTCCCTTGGCATTGTGGATCTAAGGCTGGTTGTTGGTGGAGTCGCTGGGTCGTCGGAGATGCGCAAATGCATCGAACCGGAGCCGCCGCACCGGATAACTAGTGGAGAGACGAAGCTGAGGAAGCCCGCCGCCCACGCCAAGGAAGGATAGTCTCCGATACCATCTGTCACGCCCCTTGGCCGCCGGCGAGCACCGCCGTCGACGTGAGGAGATCGAGAGCGATATGCAGGAGATGGGGAACGGAGGGGGAATCTTCCTCTGTCCGATTCAGTTTTCAGATAAGCAATAGTGTTCACCGTCCTTACATAGTTGGCTTATAAGCCATAGCTACAGCTTATGGCCCACATGTCATAGTCTTAATTATTACAAAACTTAAATGACGTTTTCCCCAATAGAAAGCGCCTTCTTCTATGTCCCTCTTCTTCACTCCTCTGTGGTGCTGGGCCTGACACAGCACGACGTAGGCTGTCACCGAGGCTGTCGTGCCCGCAGCCCTCTTGTACGCGTCCACCGCCTTCGCTAATTAGATGTTGCTAGACGAACGTGCCTGGCTGTTTCAGTCATCATTGTTTATCATTGTTTATGAGCAGTCAGCCAGGGTTGGCTCATGTTGTTTCAGTCATCTTTGTTTATCGATCTGCTAAATGCTTGCGTGCTGATGGAGGTGCTGCCGTCTACTGCTGGCTGGGAGGTGCTGCCGGCCTGCTGGGAGGTAGCCACAGCCGCAGCCCGCCTGGGAGGTGGCCACGACCGGCTGGGAGGAGGCAAGCGCCGGCTGGGAGGTGCACGGCTAGGGCAACGTGAAGGAAGAGGCGGCGGCGACGCAGGTATGCGAGAGCACGAAGCCTTTCGCGCGGAAAAAAAAGACCGAAAAAAAGCAAGTGGACCAAATTTTGATTTTTTTAAGGTGAAATGTTTAGGTGCTATTGGAGATAGCTTTTTTTTTCTCCCAGTAACTTTTTAGAGTTGAGAAATATGGAGTTTTTAAGGAGGAAAATCTAGGAAACTCTTAGAGATGCTCTCACGTTCAGAAGCTACTATGCTTTATTATCATATAACGACCTTGTTCGCTTGAACTTATCAGCCCGACTTATCAGCCATGATACAATATTTTTTACAGTACTTTTCAGCCTAGCTTTTCAGCGAACACGTCCTGAACTCACAATGTTGCTAACATGTATAATTTAGCTGTCCCAATCAAGAGAGGCAACATTATATTTGCTAACACGTCATGTAAAATCTTTAAGTATGCAAAAATTTTGCTAACAGACACGAAAACTTAGCCCAAGAAATTACCATCTCCTAGTCACCAAAAGGTTCCAGCTGAATCTTTAAAGGAATGAACAGGAAACACTTAAAAACGTCAGTTACATACATCTGAATAACATGGCCTAGTTCGAATTGTAACCTACAGGCATGGAAATAAGAGTTCAAGTTCTTCTCTTTGCTTTTTTTTTCTCCGTATTCAGCGGAAAGCCAGGCAGGAGAATCACTACTGCATTGAAACAATGCATTATACGGCAAAAGGAACAAGAGTGCTATGATATTAGCGACTCTAAAGACAGGCAAACCTTACAAGATGTCTGCAAAATACAACATAGTATGTTAAGCCAGGCCTAGCTTGATAAGGAAAACCACCATCTACTAGATCTCAAGTTGTTCTACGAGTAAAGATAAAAGGAATCACATATACAAAAGACATCATCCTTGCTAGCCATGCGCTTTCCCTGATACAGCTCCGTACAAACTTTCTAACCCTAAGAACAGAGGCTTGGCTTGGGTGGCTAGCAGTGTGGGACTGAGGGTTTTCAAGAAGCCCTGCGGATACAATCCCTACAAATTGCAACCTGCATGTCTCGTTTTCTATTCCTCAAAATTGAAACCTGAACGAACCTGAAAATAGAATAGTTTGCAGAATGCAGACTGTGTTAGAAATGAGAAAAATGGCAAACAAACCTGAGACACAGTATAGATTTTATTACAAAAAAATTGCTCAAATTACAGAGTATACAATTATTACAAAGATAACTTACTAATTACTCCAATCAAGAGCATATGCCATGTTGGACACCAAGGGTGTCTTCGACAATACCTTTGGTCGCCACTTTTAAAATCAATATTTAGCGCAAAATTTTAGCCTCTCTATATATATTACTTTGTACATTGATGGTGAAAGCTAAGTTTTACTGCATACTTCCTACAATAGTAGTAGGTAATCTATCTGTTGACGGTTTATACATTGACGGTGGAAGCTAAATTTTATTGCATACTTCCTACAATAGTATTACCCACTGGGTAATCTCTTTGACGATAGTAGTATTAAATTAGTCTCCAGCAATGGCATCCAATGATTTCCACACTAATAGTAATAATCAGATGGCTGGCATTATTTATTAATTTTAGCAAATGATATGGGTTTGGAAGCCACAACTAAACAAAGGAAGCCAAACAAAAATTGTTATAGGATAATCAGCATTTGTTTGCATATTTGCATGTTGAGAGGCTATTTTTGTAAATGCTGAACTAGAGGAAACAAGATACATCAAATATATATTGAACACAAGTAAACAGAATTATCAGACTGCAACAAAATTCCAAACCCTAACCACCAATTTGCACAAAAATATTGAGATTTACCACATAAATTTTATTAGTAGATTTGTTTTGAGTAATACTTTTCATACTGTCATACTTGTAATATTTTATAGTAACATACATTCAAACAACGTAATGAACAAATTAATGTCTTGGAGATGAACCAGGAGTGAAAAAGGACAAGTAAAGAAAAAGAGCAAGAAACCAACATATTGTATCACTGCTTAAGCAGGCTTACAGTACACATTATGGCTAAGGATTTATTTTAGACCCCCACAATCATTTTTTTTCTACTTTTCTTTCCACCAATTAAATGTAGAATGATCCTATCTCTCTTCAATTGTATTAACTAATTCCTAATGATCTTAGGAATTTCTTGTTTCATTACTTGCTTTCTCAACGACATGCCAAAGCAAAATTAAAAAATATAAAAGTGCTAGAGCTTACATATGCTATGTTCGGTGAGAAACTCCAAAACATTCAGCACTTTTTCATCGACCACTTCGCATTTAACGTCCACTATTTTAAAATGTTCTGATATTGCATTTGATCTTTCTGTTGTATCAGGGCTTCCTCTCATTTCCACTTTACTTTTGGGTTCCTACAAAATGTATAAAGATATTTCCAGAATTAATTGATACAACAACAACAACAAAGCCTTTAAGTCCCAAACAAGTTGGGGTAGGCTAGAGTTGAAATGCAGCAGTTGTATATCTAGAAAATGCACCTTGCAAAATAGTTGAAGAGTGAGCTTCTCTAAAACAGGTGAATGTTCTAGAATACATGTAAGCGATAGGGATGAAAACGGATCGGATACGGACGGATATCACCAATATTACATTTGTTTTCATATTTCTGTCCGGATTCGGATTCGAATACGGATAGTGTCAACTATGTCGGATAGGATACGATTGGATATCGACATCATAAATATGCGATTTGAGTATTCAGATACGGATACGGTATCGGATGTTGGATATCCGGACTCGGATACGGACAGATCTCAACCCCTCTAAACGGATTCGGTTTCGAATACGGTCGGAAAATATCCGTACCGTTTTCATCCCTAGTAAGCGAACTGAATTCCCTAGGCATACACCAGTATTCATTGAGTGACAGAGTCTTCAAGTTAGTAAATATGGGGCAACATTTCAAGTCCCTACTGAATATAGACTGCAAACACGAATAAACCTTCACATTACACATGACTAATTTGAAAGTGAAAAAAATCAAAGTGAACATCAACATATTAATCTAAAGTGTAAGCATACCTCTCTAATATCAGACCATAGCACCAAACTCTGAGCTTCTGATAAACCTTCAAGAACCATAGTGCCAACAGTATCACCATGTACTGGATAGCAAGAGCAGTCCTCATCCTCACAATCCAGACAATAAGAGTCATCGGAAAATTTGATTTTAACAACTGCCTCCACCAAGGAGGGCATTCTCTCAAGCAAAGGAATCCAGCCATCACTAGCTTCAAGCCACAGTGAAATGAGATTCGGGGCATAAATATGAGTGCGAGAAATCCTTTCATAATCGAATTGATTCCTGAAGCTTAGAAACTTTAGAGATTGTGACGAAATCCTATGGCAGTCAAGGAATTGACAACAATCGAACTCAAGGACTTCCAATGCCAGGTAGCTGGAGAAGCCAAGGAAGCTATCATTGAGTTGTACACATCCGAGCTTTAGCCTCTTCACATTCTGCGAGGCGAGAGGCAGATTGCCCAGACCAAGCCAGGGGTCCCAGCCATTGTTAATCCGTCTAATATCAAGGCTTAGCACTTGGACTTTGCACATCAGAACATGCCGGATCCAGAGTTTCATACGGGGAATCTCTTCGTCTTCATATTCACACAAGTCGAGCACGCAAATGTCAAGAGGTGAGCCACCGCGAAGGAGCAGTAGATGCTCCACAAACTCCCTGATATCGTCACAGATGCCGCTTCATGGTCCTCGCCGCACAAATGCGCAGGCCCATGGCGGACTTCCAGAGGTGGCGCCAGCGCCGGGTCAGCACGCACGTCCGCACAACCTCCTGTGCTGGAAGGAATGACAGCACGTGGTGAAGGACATCATCAGGGAGCGCATCGAGACTGGGGCGGCCAGCCCTCGGAGGCGCCGCCCTCTTGACCTTTCCGCCCCTTTTCCTCGGAGGCATTGCGTCGAACAGCTGGCAGGCGTCGGTGCTGCAGTGGAAAGAATCGCTCAGATGGAGCGAGGTGTCGAAGCCGAAACGGAAAAGGCGAAGAGAAATACAGAGTCTGCGCTGGGTGCCCACCTCACCTTGCCTGGCCGGCGGCGGCTTCACAGGCGGCCGGAGCAATGACGCTGAGGAGTGATGACGGAGGGTGCTAGGGCTCGGATGTGTCCGTGCAAACCAGATTGATCTCGCGGAGTAGAATAGAGGGATCACAGGGTCGCGGAGATGGAGGGAAAAGAATATGGTGCCTAGTGCGCATGAGTCGGCTGTATGGAGTACTTTCGCGAATTCACGTCGCCATGGGCGGCTGCGCCGGGCTGCGATCTTCGCCGTTCATGCTTGCTTGGAAGGAGGCTGGCTTGTGGCTTGTGGCGGAAGGTCGAAAGGAGGTGAACACTTCTCGAACGCAATGAAGGGAACCGACAAGTGGGCCGTTCCACCTCCGCGGTCCACGCAACACACAGCACAGCACCAGCTGACGGCACTGGGGCTGGGCCTAGCCCACCGGCCCACCAAGTTTTCACGAACATCGAAGCCAGACTTTCCAATCTCGTTCCCCGCAGGCCGCCAAGAATTCGGGAGTTGTCACGGCAGCTGCAGTTGCAAGAGAAGCTACGGGGAAATTCCTGGTGCCTCGGCAGTGGTGATATAGTTCTTCGTGATTTTAGACTATCGTGTGATAATGCAGGAGTCATCAGGAGTATCTGGGAAGGAAGCATAGGCTCTTATCGACATATAGTTCAGGAAAATTAGAGCTAGATCACACGAGATCAGTTTCGTTGAGTTCGTTCATGAAGGGGGGAGGCGATCAAATTTTGATGCCCATGTCTTAGCTAGAAGTAGTGTTTATGATGATCTTGGTAGACATGTTTGGTTTGTATCTCCGCCGAATGACGTTTGTACTTCTTATGAAGCTCAATAAAGGTTTTGCTTCCCCTAAAAAAACATGGGGAAAATAATGAAAGGTGACAAGTCTTAATGGCTAATTGCGTGGTGAGCTTAAAGGTAGTGTTCTATTTCATTATTTTATTCCCAGTCCCATATATCCGACACCATCTAATTTGGATTCCCATATCACTTGAACTGTTGTTCCGATTAGTATTATAGCCAAATGACTTCTGAAACAAACTTTCCATAGAACACTTCTATTGTGCATTTTTTTTGGTTCATGTCAACTAAAAACGCTTCATTCTTTTAATGCCTTTTACTTTGGAAACATTGCCGTTCTTTCATGGAGTAAAATAATGTCATCTCTTCTTTTCTTACGCCAATCTCAATGAGAGTTTTATAAAGTTTTATGGGCATTAAATATGCTGACATGATACTATATTTATGAAAAAAGAGGTGATAAAAGTTTTATGAGAGTAGAGAGAGTTTCATGGAGATTCAACACTGTTTCTAAATATATGGGAGCATTGGAAACTGGGACGTGAAATTAGCACTGAGACTGACCTTAGAAGTATATTACGAACAAATCAAGAACATCAACCCTAGAGGCTAGGTGGCAGCAAACAGAAGCAATGAAAGTTCTATGCTTGTATTGGTGTCCAGAAGCTGTTCTGCTCTATTCTCATATTACTTCCTGGGGTCACCACGTTGCTAACATAAACATGTCCAATCAAGAGAGGCAACATTATATTTGCTAACACGTCATATATATGCAGAAAATTTTGCTAACAGACACAAAAACTTAGGCCAAGAAATTACAATCTCCTCACCAAAAGGTTCCAGCTGAATCAGTGATGGAATGAACAGGGAACACAAAAACATCAGTTACATACATCTAAATAACATGGGCTAGTTCGAATTGTAACCTACAGGCATGGAAATAAGAGTGCAAGTTCTTTCTCTTTGCATTTTTCTTGTCTTTGGCGAAAAGCCAGGCAGGAGAATTGCTATTGCATTGAAACACGGCATTATGAAGGAAAAACAATATGAAACAATATACTGCAAGAGGAACAACAGTGTTATGATATTAGCGACTCTAAAACTGGCAAACTTTCAAGAATAGATGGTAGACAAGCCCTATGTTACAAGATGGCTGCAAAGTACAACATAGCATGTTAAGCCAGGCCTAGCTAGATAAGGAAAACAACCATCTACGATATCTCAAGTTGTTCTACATGTACAGTTCAAAGGTATCACATATACATAAAGACATCATCTTTGGTAGCCATGTGCTTTCCCTTATACAGCTCAGTACAAACTTTCTAACCCTGAGGACGGAGGCTTGGCTTGGGTGGCTAGCAGTGAGGATGTTCATGCAGCCCTGTTGGTTCAATCCTTACAAATCGCAACCTGCATTTCTCGCTTTCTGTTCCTCAAAATTGAAACCTGAACGAACCTGAAAGTAGAATAGTTTGCAGAGTGTGAGAAATGAGAAAAAAATGTCAAATAAACCTGACACGCAGTATAGACTTCATTACAAAAGAATTCTTGCCCAAATTGTAGAATATCTAATTATTCTAAAGATGGCCACATATACTATACTAAAAAAATGAAAACTTATTAACTACTCCAATCAAGAGCATATATAACATGCTGGACACCAAGGGTGTCTTCATCTCTTCAACAATACATTTGACAACCACTTTTAAAATGAATATTTTAGCGCAATATTTCTACATAGCCACTCTATATATTACTTTATACATTGATGGTGAAAGCTAAGTTTTACTGCATACTTCCTACAATAGTATACTAGGTAATCTATCTGTAGACGGTTTATACACTGATGGTGGAAGCTAACTGTTATTGCAAATTTCCTACGATAGTATTAGCCAATAGCGACTAGGTAATCTATCTCTTTGACAGTGGTAGTATCACATTAGTCTCCAGCAATGGCATCCAGTAATTTCCACACTAACAACAATAATCAGATGGCTGGTATTATTAATTTTAGCAAATCATATGGGTTTGGAAGCCACAAGTAAAGAAAGGAAGCTAAATAAACATAGGATAATCAGCATTGTTTGCATATTTGCTTGTTGAGAAACTATATTTGTAAACGTTGAACCAGTGGAAACAAGATACATCAAATAAATATTGAACACAAGTAAACAGATTTATCAGACTGCAACAAAATTCCAAACCTTCACATAAATTTTTTAGTAGATTTGTATTGAATAATACTTTTCATACTGTCATACTTGTAGAATTTTATAATAACAACATCCAAACAACGTAATGATCAAATTAATGTCTTGGAGACCAACCAGGAATGAAAAAGGACAAGTAAAAAAAAGAGAAGCATTCAAGAATAGAACATATTGTATCACCTCTTAAGTAGGCTTAAGCAGTAAACCCAGATTTCAGTAAGCTGACAAAATCACTTAATTCAGACACTTGTATCACTATTCAAAAACAAATCAGCAGGTTAACGCATTATAGGTAAGGATTCATTTTAGACCCCCACAGTAATTTTTCCTACTCTTCTCTTCCACCAATTAAACGTAGAAGGATCCTATCTCTCTTCAATTGTATTAACTAATTATTAATGATCTAAAGAATTTCTTCATTACTTGCTTTCTCAACAAAATTAAAAATATATAGAAAGTGCTACAGCTTACATATGCTAAGTTTACTGAGAAACTTCAAAACATTCAGCACTTTTTCATCGACCACTTCACATTTAACTTCCACAATTTTAAGATGCTCTGATATTACATTTGATTTCTCCATTGTATCAGGGCTTCCTTTCATTTCCACTTCAGTTTTGGATTCCTACAAAATGTATCAAGACATTTCCAGCATCAATTGATATTCTATAACAATTTGAAAATACAGCAGTTGTATATCTAGAAAATGTATACCTTGCAAAATAGTTGAAGAGTGAGCTTCTCTAAAATAGGTGAATGTTCTAGAATACAAGTTAGCGAGCTGAAGTCAGGCATACACCAGTATTCATTGAGTGAGAGAGTCTTCAAGTTACTAAACATGGGGCAACATTTCAAGTCCCTTCTGAATACACACTGCAAAGATGAATAAACCTTCACATTACACATGATTAATTTGAAAGTGAAAAAAAATAAAATAAAGTGGGCATCAACTTATATTAATCTAAAGTGTAAGCATACCACTCTAATATCAGACATCAGCACCAAACTCTGAGCTTCTGATAAACCTAGGAGAAGCACAGTGTCAACAGAATCACCATGTACTGTATAACGAGAAGAGCAGTCCTCATCCCCACAACGCCCACAATAAGAGTCATCACAAAATTTGATTTTAACAACTGCTTCTACCAAGGAAGGCATTCTCTGAAGCAAAGGAGTCCAGCCTTCAATGACTTCAAGCCAAAGTGAAATGAGATTCGGGGCATAAATATAAGTGCAAAATTCTGTATCAAAATCGCAGTTACTGAAACTTAGAAACTTTAGAGATTGTGATGAAATCCTATGGCAGTCAAGGAATTCACAATCGTCGAACTCAAGGACTTCCAAAGCCGGGCACCTGGAGAAGTCAAGGAAGCTATCATTGACTTGTTGACTTTCGAGCTTTAGCCTCTTCAGATTCTGCGAGACGAGAGGCAGATTGCCCACCTCAAGACAGGGGTCCCCAGGAATGGTAAACCTACCAATATCAAGGCTTAGCACCTGGACTTTGCACATCAGAACATGCCGGATCCAGAGTATCATAAGGGGAATGTCTTCGTCTTCATATCCACACAAGTCGAGCACGCAAGTGTCAAGAGGTGAGCCTCCTCGAAGGAGCAGTAGATGGTACACAAACTCCCTGAGCTCCGATACTGATGCCGCTTAATGGCCATTGCCGCACAAAATGCGCAGGCCCGTGGCAGACTTCCAGAGGTGGCGCCAGCGCCGGGCCAGCACGCACGTCCGCACGGCCTCCTGCGCTGGCAGGAATGACAGCATGTGGTGAAGGACCTCGTCCGGTAGCGCATCGAGACCGGGGCGTCCAGCGCTGGGAGGCGCCGCCCTCTTGACATTTCTGCCCCTTTTCCTCGGAGGCATTGCGTCGAACAGATGGCGGGCGTCGGTGCTGCAGCGGATAGAAACTCTGAGATGGAGCGAGGCGTTGAAGCCCAAACGGAAAGGGCGGAGAGAAATACAGAGTCTGTGCTGGGTGCCCACCTCACCTTGCCTGGCCGGCGGCAGCTTCACTGGTGGCCGGAGCAACGACGCTGAGGACGGAGGGCGCTAGGGCTCGGATGTGTCCGTGCAAACCAGATCGATCTCGCGGAGTAGAGTAAAGATCACATTTCACAGGGTCGTGAAGTTGGAGGGAAAGGAGTGGGGGTGCGCAAGAATCGGTTGTATGGAATTTTTTCACGTCGCCATGAGCGATTGCATTGGTTATGCTCGGAAGGAAGAGGCTTGTGGGAAGGTCGAACGAAAGAAGATGAACACTTCTCCAACGCTCAAATTTCACAATAATTATATAGAAATTTTACAGAAATTCATTCATTTCTTAGAGAAAACACAAAGAAATAGAAAAAAAATCTGCATTCTAAAAAGTGCTTAAATGGCTTTTGCGTGGTGTGGGTGTCTACATTGTACCTTGTAATTAAAAAAAAAAGAGAAGTGGATTTTAGGAAAAAACATCAATTTTAGGTGCTCATGGGATTCAACAAATTGATGACAAGCTATCTCCTTATGTATCCCAACACAGATTTTTCTAAAAAAATCATACCGAAATCGTAGCCAAAATAGAAGAAAAAAAATCCCCAAAAATAGCTAAAAAAACAGAAAATCTCAAATTTGGGAGAGGAGACCCAATCTTGCACGAATTTGAACTTTGATTACTCCATGATGTGCGACTACTAGTCATTTCTTAGCAGATCAAAATTTAATATGGCAATAAGTTAAATCAAAGAGGCTCTCCTCTTTCCTTCTCTTTAGCACTAAACCAAAACTCTCAACATAACAAATGAGCCTAATCCTCAAAAGCTTTCGAAATAGCAGTCTCGCATATGTATTGGCACTTGGTTATTTCCCAAGTTACCTTACATGAAGTGCTCAACTCAAATACCTCATGGAAAAATTGTCCATGTTTTCAACGTCAATCCAACTGACCATGTGCCCTCTTGACTTTGTTTTGCCTCAATGCAAGCTTCAAGATGCCATCATGTGTTGATTGAGCCAACATCCGCCAGTTTGAAGCCCAAATCAGTCAAACCCATCGTTGATGGTTTTGAGGACTAGACCGGCAAGCCCTTATGCATGGCTCAACAAGCATGACTTACCGATGTTGATGCATACACAACCTCCATGTCCTCCACACGGTCGTCCACCAAGTACTCGCGTTGCCTTGCTATGACTTAGTCCAATCCCACCCTTGACTCCAATCGATGTCGTCTTCAACATGCATGTACTCTTTCTCTTTCATGTGCCTGATGCGAGACGCCCATGGTTCGACCTTAGCCCCTTAGTCCTTCATTCCAAGGCTACTTTTTCACCCTTCAGTCCATTACGCACGGACTTCTCACTTGACCTTCTACATCGCTTGTTGACTACCTTGACGCACCCAACACCTACAGATTCACATGCAAGAGACATGTTCACAACACACTCAACACGACACACGACGTCTTTGTAAATTTATTAGCATGATCAAGTATGTAGGACATCTAAACTCAACCAGAATAGCCTCAAACCTAGCTATCAACTCTTGTGTCAATCATTCATTCATCACACGGGATGACACACCAAGGCACTTCTCAACTTGGTCTTTCAATCCCCCTTGATGAATGCCTTGACTAACACTAAAGCCCAACAAAAAGGGTTTGAGAAGTAAAATAGAGAACTCTCATTCAAGTGCGCAAAATCCAAGTAAAAGCAAACATAGGTACAATAAATATAAGGAGTGGTTGTGAAAGCTACAAGTAAAAAAACTCTCGGTCCATAAAGAATGGCAAAGACTAAACACAAATGAAGAGTCACGTAAGAGAGACAAGAGCTCCATGCAAACCCAAAGCCACTCAAAAGCATTTCATCAATTGTCAATCAATCATCACAATCAAACCAAGATTCTCATCAACTTGGTTTCATAATTTCTTTATTTCACACTATTAAAGTAATGTCTTTTGGGCCCAAAAATCTCAAACATTCTCATTTCACACTATCTTTATCTTGCCTTCTATATTCTACATTGTCATCATATTTTAACACTAACAGTGCTAAGTGAAGGATAAAACGACCGTTTGTCCCCTTGTCATAAAGACAATTTGCATAGTATCAAAGTCATTTTGCATCGTCCATATTTCAAAAAGAGTGTGCCTCATTCATGGCAATTGTTTTGCTTTTTATTATCACTTATCACATTTTAATAAGATTATGTGTCGGGTACATAAACCCAGGGTCCCTCATGGACCGGCCCAAATACCTAAAAGATAGACCAGAAGGACGATCTAGGTCTTCGACCAAAAGGCCTGGCCGAGGAGGAACGACGCGCCGCTCCCGACTCTAGCCTGCCTCTCTGACCGGAAGGCCTCGATCCAACTCCGACCTGCCTCTGGACAGCCTCTCTGACTGGAAGACCTGGCCAAACACCACTTCCGACTCCGACCCACGTCTCTGACTAGGGATACTCTGAACCCCTGCTCACTACTCTTCTCCAACTGGCGTAATCAGAGCCGATTGGGACCAACCGACCGGGGACGTCCGCTCGATAAGGACCAGGAAACGGACAGAGAAAGTAAGCAGGGCACTCAAGTCAACCCCAATACCAAGGACCATACCCTGTACACTTGCCAGACAGTACCCTACGACCTTCCTGGCATAACAGAACCCAAGCAGTGTTGTAGGCGCTGACATTTCTCCTATAGTGTTGTGGGTGTAATCAACTCCCATACCAGACAAACACGGTAAGGATCCCCCCACGTGCCTCTGAGGCATCAACAGTGTTGTGGGCACTGGCATTTACCATACCAGGCAAATATGGTAAAACCCCTTGCATGCCTCTGGGTATCAACAGTGTGGCAGGCACCGATGTCTGCCATACCAAAAGAAGACAATATAACCTCCCATATGCATCTGACATTAACAGTGTTATGGGCGCCTACAATCATCCTATACCCGATAGCGTGGGCAACAAGACTTAGCATACATACACTCTCTCCATCTCGCTTGTAAGGCTATCCCCTTCATCTATAAAAGGGGATGCGCTCTCTCCCAAAATAGGAGGATCGATCAGTTCACTAGTACACAACAGAACCACTAGGTTCAAACCTCGAGCACACGCTCAAACACATAATGTATAGTGGAGCTCCTGTCGCTCTCGGCCCTTCAGACCGAAGTTCGACCGGTCCTCTTATACCCCCCATCTTTCTCCCTTCCGTTTGTAACCCCACAGCAAACTTCGAGCACCTAGGCTCAGGAATAAAGTCACCGACCGACTCAAACTAGACGTAGGGCATGTTGCCTGAACCAGTATAAACTCTATGTCATTGAGTGATAGGCCACCTCCGATCATAACTTACAGCAAAACTATAAATATTTACGTGTTGGTCACTTTATGCACCGACAGTTGGCGCCATCCGTGGGGAAGACACTGTACGTTCACACTTTTTGGTCATCGGATGGCCCACTTTTCCGCCACCTTTGCCATGGCGGACTCAAGCGATACGACTCGCTTCGGCTCACTAGAGTTTCCCACACTCCCACTTGTGGGGATGTGGGTTTCGCCCATCTTTGAGCCATCCCAGGCCTTCCTCTTCGGAAGCCTGGACTTCGTCGCCGACCGGCTCGACGTACTACACCTCCGCGAGGAGGCGCTCATTTCGCCGCCCATCGGAGGGGCACCCTCCATCAGCTTTGGGACGCACGACGACTTCAACGATGAGGCGCCCGTGCTTCATTTCGAGCAAACTCTCTGCTCAAACCCCACTATGAGTAATGTGCATACTATTATTTTCTCTATATTTACTATCTCCCACTGATTATCCAGAGGGACCATATTGACCGCACTGCAAACACCATACGACCCGTTCCCTTGCGGCCTCGCATCCCCCGCGGATGCGTGCGCTCGAAGGCTCAGAAGGACGCTGGCGCCGCCCCCTCTCACATTCGAATTCGTGGGAATGGCGAGCTATGCTCCCACCACTTTCCACGAACTCCTGGATGATGAGGCTGAGAGCGATGGCTCTAGCATCGGTGACATGGCACCTAGCCACCGTCCTGGGAGTGCGCTATTGTAACACCTCGGGTGTTTAAATACTAAAATATGCCATGTCATCATATGCATAGCACATCATTCATGTATTAGTGAAAATTTTGATATGCATACACTAAAACAAGTTTACCTTTATGTGGTATGTGTTGAATTGTATTGTTTGAATCAAGTTCAAAATTTGGTTTGGATTTGAATTTTCAAGAAAACCCTGATTTTCAGTATTTAAATCCTACCCTGAAAACTCATTTTAAAATCTAAGCATATTTTGGGGTTGAGCCTAAACACAAAAGTGTAGATCTTGTCAAGTTATACAAAGTTTGTTTTTGGAGTTTTCAAAGTTGTTATGAAAAATTTGAAGTAATTTGAAAAGGCGAAATTCTTTAAATGTCCCCTATTTGAATTCAAATTTGCATTTCAAAATGTAGACCAAATTAGGGGGTGGTTATAAAAGCAAAGTTGTAGAACTTTGAATTTTGGGCAACTTTTATTTTTGGAGATTTTTGAGTTGTTACAAAAATTTGGGAGTAATTTGGATTTTAAAGCGAGTGGCAATTTGGTAATTAGTTGGAATAGTGGAAGCAGGCACACTCTCGTAGTCGGTAAGCTTCCACCGGCTTCTACGCGCGCCCTCAGGCGCCACCTCTGGTCTTGACATGTCTGCGTCGTCGTGGCGTGTCAAGCGCACTATTCCCCACCGCTTTTCGCCTACTGGTTAAGTCTCGAACGTCGTCATCGTTTTCTTTTTCTCCTCCTCTGTTTCCCGCCGCCGCCGCCGTAGCTCCGTCGAGCTCGCCTCACCTCCTCAGCTCAAACCAGCCTTGGCAAAGCAGTGTCCTAGCTCCGTCTCCTCCTTGCGAACCCAGCCAAATAACTTTGGTCGCCTGATTCCGTCGGGAACCCGCTGTACGCACCTTTCTTCCTTGCGGTCGGCAACCTCACCGTCTGCCTCTAACCTTGCAAAGCCTTGTTTCAGCTTCGTCTCGATGCCGTGGTGCTTAATACCTTGTTGCTTGATCGTTTTGTCCACTGCAGTCACCAGAACACCGCCACCGATGACGTTTTGCTCCGCCGTGTTTGCTCAGATCGTCGAACCACCTTGCTGTTGCTCCTCCGACCTCGCTCTTTGCTCCAACGCGTTCGGGGTGAGCTACTGGACCTTCCTGTGCCGTTTATTTAATCGTTACTGAGCTCCTGTCGCCAGCGTAGTGTCGCTGAGCCACCATGTCCGCTATGGCCGGTGCCGAGCTCGGGTTGTGCCATAATCGGTGCAAGTAGGGACATCAGTAGGTGCGCCTAGTCTTGGTGGACGTGTTGGTGTCTTCGCCGTCGCCGTTGGTCTCACCGGCAGTGAGAAATCACCGGTCAGCACATAGTCGCCGTAGTCAAACGCAGGAGGTTGGGGATGACAGGTGGGTCCCCGTTGTCAGTGACTCAGCGTTCAAAATGGATTTTTCTATTTTGCAGATTTGAATGAATAGTGATAGTTTTTGTTATTTTTGTGTAGAATTATTTAGAGTTCCAAAAATTATGAAAATTTTTGTGTGACCTCTATGTGATGTATATTATTTAAGAAAAATATGAAATACTGTTTTTAAGTAATTTTTAATGTGATGAAAATTGCTCAATTAATTACTAAATGAGTTTCCATGATTTTTCTAGGCTTAATTAATTATCCAAAAATTATGAAAATTGTTTTACCACTTAGTTATCATGTGATGAACATTTACAAAAATTTTGAGCTCAATTAGAATAAGTTGATTTATTTCATAATTTTGAATTAAATAATTAATTCATAAAAGCAAATAGTAACCTTTAATGATTTCGGTTTTGTTTGAAATTTTGGATTGAGTGATGACCTTGGGTCATTAGTTGGTAATGATCCTTGGCAATTGATGTATGTGTTATGAAAAAGGTTTAGTTAGTTTGACTTGCAACTGTACCGCGAAGGAAAATTGTATTCGAGTTGTTAACTTTGCATCCGTCATCAAACATCATGTTTTGTATCCCGCATCATGTTAAACATGGCATTGTTACTACGTGTAGTGAACGAAGGTGAACACATGGTAGTTAATCAAGTTGTGGAGGAAGTTAATCCATCTGTTGAGGTCGGATCTGATAATTGTGGAACGTCGTAGGAACCTGACTTTTCTGTGAACCAAGGCAAGCCCCAGATGCATTTAACCCTACCTTGTGTTTTACAAATTTTATCGTTTTTGCTTTTCTATATAGCATTAAGTGATTAGGAATCAAGTGGAAACCTAATTGGTGCATTACCAACCTTGTTTTTCCATATCTTCCTTGTTACCTGTTTTATTCGTAAATGCCTAGTTATGCTTAGTCATGCTTAGTCGGGTGATTACCTGTCACCTGCGAGTTTCAAATGGATCTTTGGTTACTTATGTTATCATGAGATGTGAACATGTGAAGTAATAAATCTAGACCGAGCGGACTCGGTGTGTGAGAGCCACAAGACATGGAGGTCTTATGAGCGGCTTCTTTCTGCCTGTGTCAATTAAGGTCCGTCCATTGTTGAATTGCATGAGGTGAGACTTTATAGTACTAACAACATACTCCGGTAAGCCTTAACTCAGTTATTCTATTACGAGAATGGCTACTCACGCACTGGGAGTGGAGAGATGGCGAGAGTAGCGTGTACCCACATGGCCATGGGCTAGATTGATGGAGTACTGTATTCTTGGGTGGTGCGGACCCATTCTTGTTTTAGAAGATCTGAGGGTAGGTTGATATATGTAAGTCGGGGACCTGCATATGTCGTGTGGTCTGGAATCCCCAGCTGGGTTTTTAATCGGTTCGAATCATCATTGCTCCTCGGTTGTGGAGACTTAACTCACTGTTCATCATTGTAGTTTAATAACTCAAACTTGAGTAAGGTTTGAGAAAGAGTTTGATATGAAGTTCATGATCTCATTACGGATCATGGCAGATTCATATATGGTTCTTATGAAGTTTAAATGTTGAAATACTAAAATTTTGTTAAAGAGCTTTTACGCAAAAGAACTTCGAGTATTGCTAAAGCCATACCCTGAATCCCTAAGCCTGCATTCCTGAGTTTTCTTAGTTTTATTTTGGTTAAGTCTTGTTGAGTACTTTTGTACTTAGGGTTCATTGACCCTTGTTGCAGGTGAGCCTCATGGGTAGGTCTGTTTTGGACCTTGCTGCATGACTGTTGTTCAGGTCGATGACGATAAGTGAATGTGTGATCCTTGGGCAGGATACTTATATTGTGTGTTTGTATTATGATACTAATGCCACTCCATTACTACTATGGTTTGTATAATTATCGAACTTAGTTTGTAAGTTTAGAAACAACTGGTTTGTAAACTAAGTTATCGTAAGACTTCTGCTATTTACTCTGATGTGGATATTTGAATAAATGTTGTAATACTGCAATGACTCTGTAATGTGATCCTGCTCAGAAATCATGGATGATTCGGGGTTCCCCGAGGACACCCGATAGACTTCTTAAGTTACCAGGAACATATGCATAGTCATCAGAGGTCGTTGGACAGTGACAAGTGCATGTGGATCCTATAATTTAGGAGGTTCTACCATAGAATGGTATCAGAGCGATTGTTACAAAGTCTTTGTTGTATTGTTTTACAAAAACTTCAAAATGATTTGGGACAAATAGATATAACTTGTTAATTTAGTCCAAATTGCTTCTGGCTTATCTTATTTCATTCTCACCATTCCTTAATTGATTAAAAAGGCTTTGTGTGGTGGAGTAGTAATCTTATTATGCCCTATATAAAAATAAATGTGGTTATGTACCCTATAAGCTTTGATGTTTTTGTTCATAAGAACGATTCATGCATCATGATTAATTCACTTGTTACTTCCTTCACCCTGAGTCTGGGTTGGGTAGTGAGTGTGGGTTGAGTTATGTAATCCATCCTGGCTGCTCTTTAGATTTTGATCTGATTATCTTAATTGGATTAATCTTGCTTCCTACAGTATGGCTCGCACCAAGGTAACGCCCCGTAAGTTCGTTGGACCTAAAGGAGTTCCTCATCACCAGCTTGCCCCTAGAAATGACGGTGCTAGCAGTAGCAGCTCTAGGCTTGATCCCTAGGCAGAGATACAGAGGCTTTCAACAGAGTTAGCATAGGCTACTAGAGATAGGGCCTTGGATGCCATCTGAGTGGGCAAGTTAAAGGATCAATTGAAGTGTCGCACCACCACTCATAAGAACTGCGAGCATATGTTAGTTCGTATGGTGGAAGGGAGAAATGAGGCTTGGCATAGGGAAGATGTAGCTAGAGCTAGAGCACATGAGCTAGAATTTTATGTAGAAGATTTAGAAGAACATAATACTACTTTGCATGAAGAAGTCCATAGGCTAAGCAACCTCCTGGATCCAAATCATGAACCTCAAGCTGATGCAATGGACCCTGGTGTCGTCATTGCTGATGATGATGAACTTGAAGAGGAAGAAGAAGAAGATCTAGAAGAATTAGTGATGGTTGATGAAAGTGATAATGAAGGCGGAAATGTTTTCAGAATGGATACCGATCACGAGGTTTGATGTGGTCGAGGAGAAGAGTAGACTTGTAAATAGTGAGATCTAGTTAAGTTAAGTAGTCTTATTTAGGTGCGGGCTTGTGCTTAAATAAGTAAACCCAATGTAATGTGTTTGCAGTAAACTCTTTTAATATCTCAATAAAAGCTTGTGAGTAAAGTTTGGTTTGTTATGAACAGATGCCTCATACTCGTGCTTCGGATATTCCTTGTTCTTCGCATGACGAGGGTGGTGTTCCTGATCCGCCACTAGTTCTGCCAACTTTGGCTGATGCTATAGCAGCACTGGTCCATGTGACCGTAGAAAATGCTCGATTGCTTTGAGAGATCGCTCAGAGTAATCAAAATATGGTGCAAGGAAACCGTGGTCGCAATCATAATAGGCAGGAGGCTATGTATGTTGATTTTACCGATATAAGACCACCAGTGTTCACTAAGGCAGATGAACCACTAGAGGCTGATGATTGGTTTTAGACCATGGAGCAGAAATTTGATCTTATTCCATGCACAGAGATGTAGAAACCTGTGTTTGCTGCCCAACAACTTAGAGGTGCAGCAGGTGCCTGGTGGGCAAATCTAGTGGCTATGCAACCAGCTAGCATTCCAATAACTTGGGCTGAGTTCCGTACTGCCTTCAGAGCTCATTATATTCCAGAAGGAGTGATGGCCATGAAGCTGGATGAGTTCCTTGCTTTGAAGCAAGGGGATCAAATAGTTATGCAATATGTGGGCAGATTCAATCACCTGTCACAGTATGCATCTAAACATGTCAATACAGATGCCAAGAAAAAGAAATGGTTCATGCAAGGTCTGAATACCAAATTACAGACAATGATGACTACATGTACCAATGTTACTTATCATGAGGCAATAAATATTGCAATTGCTTTGGAGGAAAAGTATCGGCAGCATAAGGAGATCAAGAAAAAGAAGAGTGTGCTGTCTGGATCTTTTGGTGGCAAACAAAAGAGGCAAACAATAATCTATCATCCAGTCAACCATTATCGTCCTCCTTATTGTTCGCCGCAGTTCCAAGCTGGGCAACAGTCAAATGTTCGTCCTGCTATAACTTACCCGAATTCACAACAGACAAATGCTCCTAGTGGCAATGCTCCAACGTCCTAGGGTCACAATTATCCATGTTACAATTGTGGAAGGTTCGGTCATTTCTCCAAGGAATGTCCATATCCCAAGCAGTCTAATCAAAATTATTAGAAGGCCCCTGCCAATCAACAACAGGGTCAAGCATAGAACAAGAACCACAATCAGAATGCTCAGAAGGGCAAAGATAAAAGGAAGATAGGACGGGTGTTCTATATTCAAGCTAGGGAAATTTCGGAAGGGGAGCCAGTGATGATGGGTATGTTTCCTGTCGCCGATCACCCTGCTGTTATGCTTTTTGATTCTGGTGCATCTCATTCATTCATCAATAGAACCTTTGTCATAAAGCATGCAATTCCAATTGGGGAAACAAAGGAAAATTTCTTTATACAGTCGCCCAGGGGATGTCTGTGTACTAAGGAAATGGTATACTAGGTACCCATAAACCTGGGTGGGCATATTTTTCCCACTACCATGATTATTCTCAAGGATCAAGATATAGATGTGATCTTGGGAATGAATTGGATGTATCAGCATAAGACTGTTATAGATGCTTTGAATAGGACATTAAGGGTGAGTTTGCCTAATAGTAATTCTCAGCTTCTTATCCAACTTCCTACCTTAAGGAGATCAGTGGAAAGAGTTTGTGCAACTTTTGTCAATAAGATTAGGGATATCCCGATAGTTTGTGAATTCCCTGATGTTTTTCTTGAGGATTTACCCGATCTACCACCAGATAGGGATGTTTAGTTTAACATAGAGTTAAAGCCTGGAACAGCTCCGATCTCTCAGAGAGCTTATAGGATGCCTCCCAAGGAATTAGCCGAGTTGAAGACTCAGTTGCAAGAGTTGATTATGAAAAGATTTAGTCAACCTAGTTCATCACCTTGGGGATGCCCTGTAATTTTTGTGAAAAAGAAAGATGAGACCTTGAGGTTATGTGTTGACTATCGTCCATTGAATGAAGTGACCATTAAGAATAAGTATCCCTTACCTCAGATAGACTTGCTTTTTGATCAACTGGCTGGAGCTAAAGTTTTCTCCAAGATTGATTTGAGGTCAGGCTATCACCAAATCAAGATTAAGCCTGAAGATATTCCTAAAATGGCATTTACCACGAGATATGGATTATATGAATACTTGGTAATGTCTTTTGGTTTGACAAATGCCCCAGCTCATTTCATATATCTGATGAATTCAGTGTTCATGCCTGAGCTAGACAAGTTTGTGGTGGTGTTTATTGATGACATCCTAGTTTATTCCAAGAACCAGAAGGAACACGCAGAACATCTCAAAATTGTCCTGACCCGCTTAAGAGAACATCAATTGTATGCCAAGTTCAGTAAGTGTGACTTTTGGCTTAAGGAAGTATAGTTTCTTGGACATGTCTTATCAGCTGAAGGAGTTGCTGTTGATCCAAGCAAAGTTAAGGATGTGCTTGATTGGAACCTGCCAACCACTGTTCATCAGGTTCAGAGTTTTCTGGGAATGGCGGGGTATTACCGTCGTTTTATTCCAGATTTCTCTAGAGTATCCAAGTCCATCACTGGGTTGTTGAAGAACCAAGCCAAGTTTGTCTGGTCATCTGAGTGTGAAGAAGCTTTCCAGACTTTGAAGAGATTGTTAACCACTACACCAGTATTAGCACAACCAGATATCGAGAAGTCATTTGACGTTTATTGTGATGCTTCTGGTATTGGTATTGGATGTGTATTGATGCAAGAAGGCCGAGTTATTACCTATGCTTCCAGACAACTTAAGCAACATGAAGAGCACTATCCCACTCATGATCTAGAGTTAGCAGCAGTTGTCCATGCTCTGAAGATTTGGCGGCATTACTTGCTTGGTAATATGTGCCATATTTATACAGACCACAAGAGTTTAAAGTATATCTTTACTTAATCGGATTTGAACATGTGACAAAGAAGATGGTTAGAATTGATTAAAGATTATGACTTGGAAGTACATTACCATCCTAGTAAAGCAAATGTAGTTGCAGATGCCCTCAGTCGAAAGAGCCATTGCAATTGTCTGACAGTAAGAACAATGGGTTTGACTTTATGCCAAGAAATGGAAAAGTTGAGTATAGAGGTAATTCAATAAGGTAGTTTGACCAATATAACTATTGAAGCCACTATTCGAGATCAAATTATTGCTGCTCAGAAAGAAAACAAGGGTATAGCCCATATCAAAGAAAGAATCAAGAATGGAAAAGCGAAATGCTTCAAAGTAGATGATGAAGGTGTGTTATGGTTCAAGAATCGCTTAGTGGTACCCAAGGTTCCTGAGTTGCGATAGTCAATTCTTGAAGAGGCACATGCTACTAGGCTATCTATTCATCCGAGAAGTAATAAGATGTACCATGACTTGAAACAAAGGTTTTGGTGGACCAAAATGAAGATAGAAATTGCCCAGTATATAGCCAAGTGTGATACTTGTCAAAAGGTGAAAGCTATACATTTGAGGTCTGCTGGAGAGTTACAACCATTACCTATTTCAGCTTGGAAGTGGGAGGATATTAGTATAGACTTTATTGTTGGTCTACCTAGGACATCAAAAGGTTTTGACTCAATATGGGTCATTGTAGATCGACTAACCAAGTCAGCACATTTTCTTCCAGTCTAGAGTACATATCCCACTATCTGATATGCCAAGATGTATCTAGGCAGAATTGTGAGTTTACATGGGGTACCAAAGACCATAGTGTCAGATCAGGGTACACAGTTTGTTTCTAGCTTTTGGAAACACTTGCATGCTTCATTAGGTACCAAACTCCTGTATAGTATAGCTTATCATCCCTAGACTGATGGTCAGACTGAAAGGGTCAATCAAGTACTTGAAGATATGTTAAGGTGTTGTGTCCTTAACTATTCCAAGAAGAGGGATGAATGTCTGCCTTTGGCTGAGTTCTCATACAACAATAGTTATCAAGAGAGCATTAGAATGGCTCCATTTGAAGCACTTTATGGTCGTAGATGCAGAACATCACTGAGTTGGTCTGAACCCGGGGAAAGAAGATTCTTTGGAGTTGACCTCGTGAAAGAAACATAAGACAAGGTTAAGCAAATACAAAGTAATTTGAAGATAGCTTAGTCTAGGCAAAAGAGTTATGCAGATAAATGACGTAGACCTTTAGTGTTTAACAAGGGAGATTTTGTATATCTGAAGGTATCACCAATGAAGGGTGTTACCCGTTTTGGTGTTAAAGGCAAGTTGGCACCTTGATATATTGGGCCATTTTAAATTTTAGAGAGGTATGAAAAAGTGGCATATCGCTTGAAGTTACCAGAACATCTCTCAGCCATATATGATGTGTTCCATGTTTCTCAATTGAAGAAGTGTCTCCGAGTGCCTGAGCAGAATGTTGCGGTTGAAGGAGTGGAACTTGAACCTGATTTGACCTATTCCGAATATCCTATCCGAGTTCTAGATCAAAAAGACCATGTTACTTGAAGAAGGACAATCAAGTTCTACAAGATACAATGGAATCAATATTCTGAAGAAGAAGCTACTTGGGAATCCGAAGATTACTTGCTAGAAAAATTTCCAGAGTTTCTTGCGTCAATATAGAGTAATGTTAGTTGAGCTCAGTTGTTACAAGTTGTGTTCTATAAAGAGACCTTAGCTGTTTTATGGATAGATTTTGTATGTGTTCGCGTGACACATTTCCTTTTCCATTACTTACCCTATGGCTTTGAATCTCGGGACGAGATTTCTTTTAGGGGGAAGGATTGTAACACCTCGGGTGTTTAAATACTAAAATATGCCATATCATCATATGTATAGCACATCATTCATGTATTAGTGAAAATTTTGATATGCATACACTAAAACAAGTTTACCTTTATGTGGTATGTGTTGAATTGTATTGTTTGAATCAAGTTCAAAATTTGATTTGGATTTGAATTTTCAAGAAAACCCTGATTTTCAGTATTTAAATCCTACCCTAAAAACTCATTTCAAAATCTAAGCATATTTTGGGGTTGAGCCTAAAAGCAAAAGTGTAGAGCTTGTCAAGTTATACAAAGTTTGTTCTTGGAGTTTTCAAAGTTGTTATGAAAAATTTGATGTAATTCGAAAAGGCGAAATTCTTTAAATGTCCCCTATTTGAATTCAAATTTGCATTTCAAAATGTAGACCGAATTAGGGGGTGGTTATAAAAGTAAAGTTGTAGAACTTTGAATTTTGAGCAACTTTTATTTTTGGAGTTTTTTGAGTTGTTACATAAATTGGGGAGTAATTTGGATTTTAAAGCGAGTGGCAATTTGGTAATTAGTTGGAACAGTGGAAGCAGGCACACTCTCGCCGTTGGTGAGCTTCCACTGGCTTCTACGCGTGCCCTCAGGTGCCACCTCTAGTCTTGACGTGTCTGCATCGTCGTGGCGTGTCAAGCGCACCATTTCCCACCGCTTTTTGCCTACTGGTTAAGTCTCGAACGTCGTCGCCATTTTCTTTTCTCCTCCTTTGTTTCCCGACGCCGTCGCCGTAGCTCCGTCGAGCTTGCCTCACCTCCTCAGTGCAAACCAGCCTTGGCAAAGCAGTGTCCCAGCTCCGTCTCCTCCTTGCAAACCCAGCCAAACAACTTTGGTCGCCTGATTCCGCCCAGAACATGCTGTACGCACCTTTCTTCCTCGCGGCCGGCAACCTCACCATCGCAAGTGCGTCACCGTGGCCAGCGCGCTACGGTCTGCCTCTGACCTTGCAAAGCCTTGTTTCAGCTTCGTCTTGATGCCATGGTGCTTAATACCTTGTTTCTTGATCGTTTTGTCCATTGCAGTCACTGGAACACTGCCACCGACGACGTTTTGCTCCGCCGTGTTTGCTTAGATCGTCGAACCACCTTGCTGTTGCTCCTCCGACCTCGCTCTTTGCTCCAACGTGTTCGGGGTGAGCTACTGGACCTTCCTGTGCTGTTTATTTAATCGTTACCAAGCTCCTATCGTCGGCGTAGTGTCGCCGAGCCACCGTGTCCGCCATGGCCGGTGCCGAGCTCGGGTTGTGCCGTAATCGGTGCAAGTAGGGACATCAGTAGGTGCGCCTAGTCTTGGTGGACTTGTTGATGTCTTCGCCGTCGCCGTTGGTCTCACCGGCGGCGAGAAATCGCCGGTCAGCACGTAGTTGCCATAGTCAAACGCGGGAGGTTGGGAATGACAGGTGGGTCCCCGTTGTCAATGACTCAGCGTTCAAAATGGATTTTTCTATTTTGCAGATTTGAATGAATAGTGATAGTTTTTGTTATTTTTGTGTAGAATTATTTAGAGTTCCAAAAATTATGAAAACTTTTGTGTAACCTCTCTGTGATGTATATTATTTAAGAAAAATATGAAATATTGTTTTTCAGTAATTTTTGAATGTGATGAAAATTGCTCAATTAATTACTAAATGAGTTTCCATGATTTTTCTAGGCTTAATTAATTATCGAAAAATTATGAAAATTGTTTTACCACTTAGTTATCATGTGATGAACATTTACAAAAATTTTGAGCTCAATTAGACTAAGTTGATTTATTTCATAATTTTGAATTAAATAATTAATTCATAAAAGCAAATAGTAACCTTTAATGATTTAGGTTTTGTTTGAAATTTTGGATTGAGTGATGACCTTGGGTCATTAGTTGGTAATGATCCTTGGCAATTGATATATGTGTTATGAATAAGGTTTAGTTAGTTTGACTTGCAACTGTACCGCGAAGGAAAGTTGTATTCGAGTTGTTAACTTTGCATCCATCATCAAGCATCATGTTTCGTATCCCGCATCATGTTAAACATGGCATTGTTACTACGTGTAGTGAACGAAGGTGAACACGTGGTAGTTAATCAAGTTGCGGAGGAAGTTATTCTGTCTGTTGAGGTAGGATCTGATAATTGTGGAACGTCGCAGGAACCTGACTTTTCCGTGAACCAAGGCAAGCCCCGGATGCATTTAACCCTACCTTGTGTTTTACAAATTTTATCGCTTTTGATTTTCTATACAGCATTAAGTGATTAGGAATCAAGTGGAAACCTAATTGGTGCATTACCAACCTTGTTTTTCAATATCTACTTTGTTACCTGTTTTATTCGAAAATACCTAGTTATGCTTAGTCATGCTTAGTCGGGTGATTACCTGTCACCAGCGAGTTTCAAATGGATCTTTGGTTACTTATGTTATCATGAGATGTGAACATGTGAAGTAATAAATCTAGACCGAGCGGACTCGGTGTGTGAGAGCCACAAGACATGGAGGTCTTGTGAGCGGCTTCTTTCCGCCTGTGTCGATTAAGGTCCGTCCGTTGTTGAATTGCATGAGGTGAGACTTTGTAGTACTAACCACATACTCCGGTAAGCATTAACTCGGTTATTCTATTATGAGAATGGCTACTCACGCACTAGGAGTGGAGAGATGGCGAGAGTAGCGTGTACCCACATGGCCATGGGCTGGATTGGTGGAGTACTGTATTCTCGGGTGGCGCGAACCCGTTCTTGTTTTAGAAGATCCGAGGGTAGGTTGATATATGTAAGTCAAGGACCTGCATATGTCGTGTGGTCTGGAATCCCCAGCTGGGTTTTTAATCGGTTCGAATCGTCGTTGCTCCTCGGTTATGGAGACTTAACTCACTGTTCGTCATCGTAGTTTAATAACTGAAACTTGAGTAAGGTTTGAGAAAGAGTTTGATATGAAGTTCATGATCTCATTATGGATCATGGTAGATTCATATATATGGTTCTTATGAAGTTTAAATGTTGAAATACTAAAATTTTGTTAAAGAGCTTTTACGTAAAAGAACTTTGAGTATTGCTAAAGCCATACCTTGAATCTCTGAGTCTGCATTCGTGAGTTTCTCAGTTTTATTCCGGTTAAGTGTTGTTGAGTACTTTTGTACTCAGGGTTCGTTGACCCTTGTTGTAGGTGAGCCTCATGGGCAGGTCTGTTTTGGACCTTGCTGCATGACTGTTGTTTAGGTCGATGATGATAAGTGAATATGTGATCCTTGGGCAGAATACTTATATTGTGTGTTTGTATTATGATACTAATGCCACTCCACTACTACTATGGTTTGTATAATTATCGAACTTAGTTTGTAAGGTTTGAAACAACTGGTTTGTAAACTAAGTTATCGTAAGACTTTCTCTATTTACTCTGATGTAGATATTTGAATAAATATTGTAATACTGCAATGACTCTATAATGTGATCCTACTCGGAAATCATGGATGATTCGAGGTTCCCCGAGGACACCCGACAGACTTCTTAAGTTACCAGGAATATATGCATAGTCGTCAGAAGTCGTTGGACAGTGACAAGTGCATGTAGGTCCTATAATTTAGGAGGTTCTGCCATAGCTATGGTGGACACTCCGGGATAGCTGCCGGTGGTTGCGGAGTCTATGCAGACTCACACTCCTCTGAACCCATGTGCGGGGGCCCTCGTGCTTGCACAAGAGCATGCCAAGGAGCTACGACGACGGCGGCAGAACCAACCACCGCCTATGCCGGCACGCTCGGTGCAGCACGTTGTGCCCCATGCGCATGACCTGGTGGGCAACACCCGGGGTCACACCCGCCAGGTCTAACACGACATCATGAACAAGGGGAATGACCCCCCACAGTTCACTCAGGCTAGCTAGAACGTCATCGCTACAGCAATGCTTCTACACGGCATTCCCAAGCCCGTTGACCCCTAGGAGCAGATGGTCTATCGGAACCTCCAGGCGTTGGTAGAAGCCACCACCATTCAATAGGTGGAAAGCTCTGCATCATGACTTCAACACACACCCTCTCTCCCCTCTAGGGGAGTAGGGATGCACCAGATGGATCGCTCCATCCGCTCACTGCTACAGCCGCCAAGCGTGGCTTGAGAGGCCGTGGCTGCGCCGTGGTCTAACCTAGCGCCTGCTCCACACCGACCGCCGGTACGCAAATGGCTTGGTCTGCACCAAGATGCTCATAGCATCATCAGTAACCAGCATCAGACCCGACATGATGATGACATCCACTGAGTGGCGATGAGGGTAGGCGACACGGGTCCCAGTCGAACCATCGAGGGGAGTGGTGAAACACGCCCTAGGCATGGTCGTCGGCCAGACGATCAGAGTCCCAGCCCTGAGGGCCCGGGACCACGGGCCTTTGGTCGGCGTATTCGGAGAGCACCGTTCCCACAGCGCTTCTGACTGCTCACCAACATCGCCAAGTACACCAAGGAGATGAACCCCAGTATTTGGCTCGAAGATTTTTGGCTCGCCTACCGAGCCGGAGGGGTAGATGATGACCTTTTCATCATTCAATATCTCCTCATCTGCATGGGGGAACATGTTCGGGCGTGGCTCGAATTCCTCCTACATGACAACTTTCGTGACTAGGCGGACCTCAAGAGGGTCTTCGTCGAAAATTTCCACGGGACGTATGTCTACCCTGGTAACTCCTGGGACCTCAAGAGCTGCCAGTAGGAGCCTAGTGAGTCCCTACGGGATTATATCCATAGGTTCTCCCAACGATGCAACTCCCTCCCTGATGTCGTCGACGCAGACGTCATCAGTGCATTCCTCTTCGGGATGACCTAAGAGTCCCTGATCCCCAAGCTTGGCTTCATGAAGCCCCATACCACCTGTGACTTGCTCGACATCGCCACTAACCACACCTCTGGCGAGGAGGCGGTCAAAGCAGTCTTCAATGAAGGCCGAGACAAAGGCAAGGCCAAGTGCGCAGACCAAGATGAGGGCTCCTCCACACAGAGGGGCAAGAAGAACAAAAAGGATCAGCGCCGACCGGACAACACCACGTTGGTCACCGTAGCTAATCGCGTAGGCAAGTAGCCCCAGCAGGGCTTGCCTGACCACTTCAATAAGCTCATGGATAGCCCATGCACCAACCACACCTACCCCGTCAAATACCTCTACAAGGACTGCGAGCTCCTCAAACGTTTCCTGTGATAGGTCAGTGGGCCAAAAGAGGGAGATGGCAAAGAGGCAGTAGCCAAGAAAGGAGGCGTGGTGGGCAAGGACAGAGATGGCTTCCCCGACCCTGAGGAATGCATCATGATCTTTGGTGGATCTGACACCATCTGGTCCAAGCACCAGCACATGGTTCGCTATAGGGAGGCATGCGCCACCGAGATGGCCGTCCCCGCCTTTCTTAGCTGGTCGGAATCTCTGATCGCCTTTGATCAGAGGGACCATCCCTCCCACATCACAAGACTAGGACACTACCTGCTCATCGTCGACCCCATCGTCTACAAGAAGCACCTCACCAAAGGTGCTGATAGATAGAGGCAGCGGCCTCAATATCCTCTACGTCAACACCCTCGATGCCATGCGCATCCCCTGATCGGAACTCCACCTAGCAGGCTCTCACTTCCACGGGGTGATCCCAGGAGTGCAGGCATACCCACTCGGGCATATTGACCTGCCCGTCACATTTGGCAACCGAGCCAACTTCTACTCGGAGGTCCTCACCTTCAAAGTAGTGGACTTCCTAGGGTCCTACCACGCCATCTTGGGGCAGCCATGCTATGCCAAATTCATGGCAATCCCCAACTACACCTACCTTAAGCTAAAGATGCTGGGACCAAACGACGTCATCACCGTGAGTAACGCCTTCTTGCATGCCTTCATGTGCGACCATGAGCATTTCGAGCTCACCACCACGGTCATCAACTCGTCTTAGCTCCCGTGGCTCGGGGAGTCATCGACCCCAGTTGTCCTGGACTACAACAAACCAACCTCCTCGATGGCTTTCCGCCCACATGAGGAAACCAAGGCGACAGGAATCGACCCCACCGACCCAACCAAGACAGTGCGGATCGAGACCCAGCTCCCGACCAAATAGGAATGCGATCTCGTCGACTTCCTGCACACCAATCATGATGTCTTTGCATGGAAGCCATTTGACATGCCAAGCATACCGTGGGACGTTGCCGAGCATGCACTGTGCCTCATCCTAGGCTCAAAGCCTGCTAAGCAATGCCTGCACCGCTTCGACGATGAGAGGCGCAGGGCCATAGGTGAAGAGATCGCTAAACTCCTATCAGCAGGATTCATTAGAGAGGTATTCCACTCCGACTAGCTTGCCAATCCCGTTCTTGTTAAAAAGAAGACCAAGAAATGAAGAATGTGTGTTGATTATACTGGCCTCAACAAAGCGTGTCCAAAGGATCACTTTCCTTTGTTGCGCATAGACCAGATAGTCAACTCCACCTTGGGTTGCGAGATCCTCTCCTTTCTAGATGCCTACTCAGGCTATCATTAGATCATGATGAAAGAGTCTGATTAGCTTGTAACCTCGTTCATCACCACGTATGGTTCGTACTACTATGTAACCATGCCTTTCGGCCTAAAGAATGCCGGCGCCACCTACCAAAGGTGCATGCAGCAATGCTTCACTGACCAAATTGACCCACTCGATCAGCCTCATCAAGTCAAACGGCCAAAACCAACAATCGCCATCTATGTTGATGACATAGTGGTCAAAACAACTCAAGCTTGTGACCTGATCGCAAACTTGGCCACAACGTTCGTGAACCTCCGAAGGTTCAACATCAGATTGAATCCTAAGAAATGTGTTTTTGGGGTTCCAAAGGGAAAGCTGCTAGGATACATCATGTCCGAGCGCGGCATCGAGGCCAACCCCAAAAAGATCATGGCCATCTCCAACATGGGCCCTATACACAATGTCAAGGGTGTGCAAAGACTCACTGGTTGTCTGGCTGCCTTGAGTCGATTCATCTCCTGGCTCGGTGAATGGGGGATGCCACTCTACAAGCTCCTCAAAAAGACGGACGCCTTCGTCTGGACTGAGGAAGCTTAGTAGGCTCTAGAGAGCCTCAAAGCATCCCTGACATTGGCCCCAATCCTCGTCGCTCCTAAATGGGGAGAACCCCGCCTCCTCTATGTCACGGCCAGCAACCATGTGGTAAGCGCCACCCTGGTTATCGAAAGGGAGGAGCCAGGACACCACCTTAAGGTTCAGTGGCCCATATACTTCATTGGGGAGGTACTCACCGACCCCAAAGTCTGGTACCCCTAGGTGTAGAAACTCCTATATGCCATGCTGATGGTGACCCGGAAGCTCATGCAGTACTTCACCGACCATGAAGTCGTGGTTGTCACTTCATAACCGCTCGGGGACATTATCCGCAACCGGGATGCCATGGGATGGATCTCCAAGTGGGCACTCGAACTCATGGGCCACGACATTAGGTATATCCCCCATATCGCTATTAAATCTCAAGCTCTCATGGATTTTGTCGCCGAATGGACGGAGGTGCAGCTATCGACCCTGGACATCACCCATGAGTACTGGACAATGTACTTCAATGGGTCCATAATGGTGCCCGGCTTAGGTGTTGGAGTGGTTCTGATCTCCTCGGGCGGGAGTAGGCTCCGCTATGCCATCTACCTCCATTTCTCGGCCTCAAACAACACCATGGAATACGAGGCCCTCATCAATGGGCTACGCATCGCCATCAAGCTCGGCGCTATGCCACTCTATGTCCGCAGTGACTCAGAGTTGGTCGTTGACCAAGTCATGAAGGAGTCCTCCTACAAAAGCCCTCTCATGGTGGCATATTGCTAGGAGGTGCGCAAGCTCGAGGACAAATTCTAGGGGATCGAGCTGCATCATGTCCCCCGAAAGGACAATGATGCCACTGATTTTCTTGCAAAATTGGCCGCCAGGCGAGATCTATCTTCGAGCGGGATCTTCATCAACGATCTCCACGAGATATCCGTCGACGTCCTAGAAGGTCCGATCTAGACACACCCCGACACTAAGTCGGCGCCTGGGGGCTCCGACCCCAGTACCTCTATGACAACATCATCGGCTGACGTCATCGTATTGGCACTTGATCAAACCGACTGGCGAGCGCTGTAACACCCTAGGTGTTTAGGCTTCCACTAATTGCATGTCATTTCATAAACATGTGCATTAGCTATGTCATCATGTCATTATCTTTGAAACATACATATGCAACATTTTAAATTGTATGTGTTTCATACTTGATTGCTTAGAGTGGTAGTAGTGCAACATGTGAATGTAACATGAAACTCTCATACATGGAAACATGGCAATATGGTAAGTAATGTGGCAATTATAAAATTGACAACAAGGTATTGAAACATATGAAACATTTCATTACAACATATGATTGAATTGTTTGTTTTAGTTGTTTTATTCCATGTGATCATTAGAAGTGGTATGACAAGTTTGTAAAGTGGTTGATCATGGTCTAATGCACCTTAACTACACTTAGAGTAATTGTTTGGACATTGTTCATGTAGATCAAAATGACCAAAATGCCCTCAAGTGCAAGTTTGACTTGAATTGACCCTTGGAGTGTCATTGTTTGACTGTTTAAAAAGTCCAACTTAGAAACCTTGCATGGCTGTGCACTCTTTACAAAAGTTGTAGATAATTTATCAAGGAACAAAAGTTGTTTTATGGTCAACTCATGAAAATGTCTAGAACGTGGTCAAACATGGCCCACAAGTCAGAATTTCATGCTAATCAACACTGAAAAATCTTGCTAAGTCATGGATGACATTTCAGTGTGATCGAGCCATCTTTGGCTTGTTGTAACTTCTGATCCATGGCAAATTAGGTGATGGTTCTTGAAAGTAAATTGCAGATGGATGTTTGGTCTACATTTGTCATGAACACTGTTTTTGCAAACAAGCAACGGATTAGCCAGTTTACCGCGAGGAAGTCACGCTGTCAGGCTGCTCACCCCGACTGAATGGAAGCTACAGTGGTCGCGTTTTTCAGAAAACGCCGGACGCGTGTGCGCCGCGTGTCGCCGGCTTGCTGTCGCGCTAGCCACGCGCCGTGCGCCTCCTGGCGTCGCAGCCGTGCCTTGAAGCCACTCGCGCCTGCCCGAACGCACTCGCCTCCCCATTTCGCTTTTCCTCTCCTCCCACAGCACGCAGCGACGGGCGAGCTCTGCCGTCCGCCATTGCCGACCAAGCATCGCCGCTGCCGTACGAGCAAACCACCGTGAAAACGCGTTGCCCCGTCCACCTGTAGCCTCGCCGTGACCTCCTCCACCTCCTCCACCTTTCAGCCGGGTCGTTTGAGCCTCGGTAAGAGCGCATTGCCGTTTTCCCCCACCGCGGCCATGGCGGGAGCTCGCCGGAGTTGGCGCTCCATGCGGCCAGCTGCCCTCGCGCCGCTCCCATTCCTTCCTCGGCCACGCGCTAGGTCATAGGAACACCACTGAAGCTTGTAGGGTCACCGATAGGGGCTTTGTCGTCGTCGGTTCACCGGAGCCGGCCGTGCCGTGACCGTGCGCCGCCGTGTCAGTCGCCGACCCCTCTAGCCACCACCATAGCACCGATTGAGGTCACCAATAGATGCGCATGGTCATGGTGAACGTCGTAGAGTAGATGGTGTCGCCGGAGAAGCCACCGGCGTTGAGTTCCGCCGTCGCCGAGGCCGCCTCCCCTGTTTCCCTCGCTGACGCGCGGGCCCTTCTTGTCAGCCGTCGCGGCTGAGGCGGGAGCCCAGCGTGGGCCGCGTCGTGTTGGGCCGCGCCAGCGCGTGAGTCATGGGCCGCCGGTTCTTGGGCTGGCCCGTGTAGGGCTGAGTGTTGTTTTCCTATTTTATTTCGTTTATTTATTTCACAGATTTATGTACATCTTGAAAAATATGTAGCTCCTAGTATATAGATCCAAATGCTATGGTTCTAATTTTGTTAAGTTCCTGGTCATGTCTAGTATTTAATAAAAATATAATAGGAGCACATGTTTTAGAAAACTTGGATGAATTAAATAGGAGTTTGAAATGTGTTTTTAGAAGCATGCAAATTTGTTTGAATTTTATCTTGAGTTTCTGTGGTCCAAAAATTATGAAATTTTGTGGGTCCTCTATTTTGGTTTATTAGAAGCTCTGGTAAAAATTTCAGAGCTAGTGCATGTGTAGTTTTTAAGTTATAGAATTTCCTTTTATTAATAAGTGGATCTTGTGTGAATTTTCATAATTTTTCTATAGATCCAGTGAAGGTGAAATTTGATGGGTGCTATTATTATGATAGAAGGATGCTAGGAAAAATGGGAAATCTATTGCTTGACACTTTTCATTTGGATTTCTTAATTATGCTATTTTAAGCCAGTATGCCTTATCATTTTTGTGAAGACTGTTATACTTACTCAATGACTTTGAAATTTTTATGGTAGTCTATGTGAAGCATGAGATAGCTACTGCAATTTTTGTAGATTTTTCTGAGTAGTTTTACTATATATTGCTTTAATCACCTAATTAACTAGATAAATTAGAAAAGGATATTAAATAATTTATTTAGAAGTTAACACTATCCTTTCTGATGTTTCTTAGGTATGATAAACAAGTTGATAAACTTGGTTTGGTCAAATTAGGCTTTTGCACCATCATTAAATAATTAAGTTAGCAATCCTGTCATTGCGGGACAGATTCTAGGTCTACTGGAATTGGATTCGGTCAACTTCAGAATCATGCTTTGATGCTTACAAATAAATTGTAGAGAATTTCATAAGCTTTCCAGAATGTCCTCTTGCAAGTCATTTGGAGTTATAGAACTCTGGTTATGATAGAATTAAGTGACTACTTGTTGCATATGAAGCTTTAACTGCTATTTTAAGTATGTCTTTACTATTCTAAGTTCATGGTACTGTTCCTAGGTGTTAGGCCTTTAACTGAAGATGAGCATCTTTATCTTAGGTTATGCAAATTAGGTAAGTTACTCTTGTTATTTAAGTTAAGTTGGATACAAGCTTAAAGTGATTTGAATAGAGCTAATTACTCGGTAAACGAGTGTCCAGTGATGTTTTCATAAACACCCATTGTGATTCATTCATCATGAGCATCATGTCATTCCTTATGCATCCATGATATTTATCTTGTGCATCGGCATGCAATAGGTGTACCGGAAGGAGTAACCCTGCTGGAATTCGAGGAACTGAACGAGCAGCAGCAGCCGACACCGGAGGTTCAGGAGGAGCAGCCTTCAGGAGAAGTGCCAGACGAGGTCGCCGTTGAGTGCCCTGACCACCGTCCTTGCAACTTTGTGAAAGGCAAGCCCCGAAGCATATTAAGCCTCCTATTTTCCGAACTGCAGTTACAATATTATTATTACATATATTGTTGCATTAAGTTTAGGTGTTGGATGCAAACACTTGCTGCATTGGTTACCCATTCCTTGTCCAGATATTGTTACCCTGAATCCTATGTAGCTCAGGCTCGAGTAGTGCTTAGCCCTGCTTAAACGCGGTAGAAGTCGGGTGATTTCCTGTCACCTGCGAGATATAGGATGATACATGTGGCACGGTTGGCTATATTTGCTATCGTGGAAAAGAACCAGTCTTAATTTGAAATGAAGACCGGACGGAGGCTTGCCGGTTTGCAGTGACTCTGTCCGTGTCGCTTAAGGACTGATTCTTGGAGCCTTTCCTGTTCATGTTGAATGCATGCCTCTCTCTTAGTTGGCTGGCCTGATGACCGACCGTGAAGCCGAGTAGCTCACCTTAGGCCGGGAGTCGATAAGTATAAAGTGCGCCTCGGAAGGGAGCCGTAGGCGTGAGTCCAAGGGCAGGTGATTTAAAAGTCCTGGTCGTCCTGGCAGAAGGGTAATCCCTGAGAGTGCTGGCGCTGATCGAACCCGTGAATTTGGTTCCTGAGATGTCCCAAAGGTGACCCACGGCTACTCTTGCAAAGTATGCCAGGGTGAGGGTTAGGAATACCCCCTCAGCTGAGTTGTAATTCGATTCGAATCGCCGTCTCTCCCGGTTAGTGAGAACTTGACGGGCTTATCTCCAATGTAGATACACTTAATAACTTAATGGTTCGGAAATGATGATATGATGATGACAGCCTTATTACACCTGCTATGGTTAATATTGTTTGCTCCTAATAAGTGAGTGCTCTAGTACAGGTGCTAATCTAGTGGACAGGTAAATAATGATAAGCTTGATGCTAAGTTTAAATTGGTTACTGTCATAAGCTCTTTTATGCAACTGTATCAAGCTAGCCCACCTGAAAAGCCCTGCATGATCCTTGGTGTCTTTATTTCTGTTTTTGTCGGGTAAGTCTAGCTGAGTACCTTCTCGTACTCAGGGTTTATTTCCCACCTGTTGCAGATGACCAGTTCTACTTTGGTTGCTGCAAGTACTGCCTTCTCCCTGCTGGGGATGAAGACTAGACCGTTGGGCGCGGTTTCTACTAGTTCTCGTACCTGATAATGCTTTTGTGGGACATGACTCAAACTTGGCAATGTATTTGAAAACTATGGTGTTTTGTACCAAACTATGTTGCTTCCGCGCACTCAAACTTGGTTTGTAATATTTATTTGAACTCTGATGGATGTAATCCGAATGCTACTTGTGAAATGTTGTAACGGATGATGTGTTGTGTTGAATCATTACGATCTTGGTTTGTATGTCGAGAGTTGGTTGAAATCCTTCGTGATTTCCGGACTACCGGGATTATGGGAGCTTAAGTACAGGAATTTGATCGCTTCGGTGATTGTTTTTGTACTTACGTTCTTATGATTTGGTCGGTTCTGTTACAGCTGGCATCAGAGCAAGATTTGACACTAAACACATCATTTGTGTATTTAAAACAAAAGTATTTGTGAAAATCCTTAATTAAATACTAAGTATTGCCAGTGGTCATATCCCTTATGCCCAAATAAGGACTCTTAGGTGGCTTAATAAAGTACTAACTTGGGGGTTCCTGCTTGTTTCTATTTCGTCGTCCATACGGCATGCTATTGTATGGATGCCATCCGCTTGGGTGGTAATGTATGGATCAAAATACCTCTACGCTCTGGTAAGTGTGAGTTGTGAGAGCATGACCGTCCAACCGTCGGTCTAGGGGAGAGTAGTTGTGGTTGCTCGCATACTTACATGTTTAAGCATGCACCTATGAGAGTACTTAATTATGGGTATCTCTGACGGGTAGCTGTGATACTAGAGTATATGCATCAGGGGATGTATGTATGAAAGTATTTAGTTTACTGCTTGTTTCTATGCTTTTTGGGAAATTATTGGGCTGAAATGAAATTTCCTGCAGGTACACTAACAACGTATCGTTGTAGATCGACTAGCTACCGTATACGAGAGAACGTATGTATGCCACCGTATATTTCGCTAGCCTTTAAATTTTTCTAGGTTTGTGAGAACGTACGGGTCGTGCATGCATCATGTTCAAGCATACATGGCATTTCTTGCATTACTCCCTCCTTTAAAATTGATGGTCCTGAATAATTAAACTTCGTATCCCTTAAATGATTCTCCCCTTACGTTGTAAATTTTGCTACAGATGGCGCGCACGAAACGCACTGCTCGCAAGTCCGCTGGAGGTAGGGCGCCTCGTCACCGTTTAGCTCCTCGTGAGCCCCGTCTTGAGCCTACTGAGGAGGAAAGGCTGAGGGCAGAGCTGGCTCAGGTAACTGCTGAAAGGACTGTAGTTCAGCAGCGTTTGGAGCAAGTCACGCAGGAACGGGATCAAGAGAACCTGGAGGTTCAGAGGTTGACAGTGGCTCACCGCAACTGTGAGCGTATGTTGGTTCACATGCTGAACTAACGGAATGAAGCCTGGCACGAGGAGAATGTGTTGAGAGCGAGGCAGGTTGAGTTAGAGCAGCAGTTGGCGGCTGCAGAAGAGTACAATGACAATCTCCATGAGGCGGTTCACCTACTGCACAATCAACTTCACCCTATCCTGCCACCTGATGATGAGAATGAGATGGGTTCTGGTGTCATCATGGCTGAAGGTGATGATGACATGGAAGTCAATGGACCTGAGGACGCTCCACCTGATGAGGAGGAAGATGAGGAGTTAGAGCCTCCTAGTGATGAAGATGGAGGAGAGATCTTCGACACCGACTCCGAGGACGATGCGTAATTTAGCTTATTACTGAGCTAATGCACTAGATCTAGTCTTTTGTTGATCCTCATGCATGAACGAGTAACTTTGTAGCAAGTTAATCGTTGGGATGTAATATCAAAACCTATGTTACCTTTGATGTAAGTTGGAACCACTATGGCTTGGATGTAACCTATCGAACGGATTATGCTCCACGTATGTGAGCTTTCGATGAATTTCGCCTTTGCGGTCTATGGATCTCGATGTTGGTTAAGTTCATCGCATTTATATGTCAATTGATGCACTTGATGAGTTGTGTGATTGTGATGAATGATTGTGCCTCTGTTAATTATTTAAATACATTCCCTCCAATGGACTCAGTTTGGCATAATTATACGGTTCATCTACAAAAATTTCCACATCGTCAGTGCTCATTGGCTATGCATTTTGTAGATGGCTCATAACCTTCGTCGCGGTCGTGGCATGGGAAATGAGGAACAACCACCTCCGCCACCGCCCACACCAGCTGAGCTAATGCAGACAATTGTGGAAAGTCAGCGCATGCTAGCTGAGGCTATGCGCCAGATGGCAAACCGTGAGGACCGGCATGTCCGCCAGGGACCCGAGCCGAACCAGTACAGTAGTTTTAAGGACTTCATGGACACAAAGCCTCCTATCTTTCGTGAGGCAGAAGAACCCTTACAAGCAGACGAATGGTTGAGCACGATAGAGCAAAGATTTGGATTGCTCCGTTTGACTGAAAGCATGAAGGCTACGTATGCAGGGCACCAGCTCCAAGGCCCTGCAGGCATTTGGTGGACCCATCACAGGACCACCTTCCCTGCTAACGTTGAGATCGTCTGGAACCAGTTCCAGGCAGCCTTCAGGGGACACTTTATCCCTCCTGGTCTCATGGCCATCAAGCATACTGAGTTTATGAAGCTCACCCAAGGCAATAAGAGTCTCAATGAGTACCTCTAGGCATTCAACAACTTGGCAAGATATGCTCCTGAGTTCGTCGATACTGACGCCAAGAGAATAGCTAGCTTCAAGAGGGGACTTTCCCCAAAACTGATGAAGTCAATGGGCAACTGCAAGTGTGTCACCTTCAATGAGTTTATCAGTGACACTCTGACTCAGGAGAACAATGACAAGATTTATGCTGCTTCCAAGAACCGGAAAAGGAACTTTGAGGCTGGTGCTTCCTAGTCCAAGGCTCCAATGGTATCTAAGGCCCTATACCGTCCACCCAATGCTAATGTCCAGTACCGCCCACCTCAGAAGAAGAACCAAGCTAAAACCGGTTTCCGCAAGGGGTATACAATTTCCTTGCCGAAGAATACATCTGGGCAGAATAGCTCCAATGTTCCACCAGCAAACAGGCCGTGCTGGAATTGTAACCAGCCTGGTCATTGGGCAAATAGATGTCCCCATCCTCCCAAAAATGCTCAAGGAAACGTCCGTCAGGGGCGTGTTCACTATACTACAGTGGAGGAAATTCCTGCAGGTGAAGTGGTCACCGCTGGTAAGTTCCTTGTTAATGATCACCCTGCAGTTGTGCTCTTTGATTCTGGTGCTTCACATTCCTTTGTGAGTTCAACTTTTGCATCTAAGCATCAGATGAATGTGATTACAATTGTCAAGGGGGGTTATTGTATTAGTGCTGCTGGGAATAATATCATGACTAACCAAGTAGTTAAAGATGTAAAGATAGAGATCGGGGATCGAGGGTTCCTTGTGGATCTTGTAGTTCTACCGGGGGTAGGAATCGATGTAATCCTAGGAATGAAGTGGATGAGCGGGAATGGAGTGTTGATCGATACATCAACCCGTGTGGTTATGTTGAGGGATCCTGTGGATAAGAAAGGTTTTCTAGTGCAGTTACCTCGTGATATCGCTATCCACAGTATAGCCAATGCTACCTTAGCCAAAGCCATTAAGGATCTACCGGTTGTCTGTGAGTTTCCAGATGTCTTTCCTGATGACTTGCCTAGATTACCTCCGGACCGTGATGTAGAATTCAAGATAGAGCTCATTCCGGGTACGGCTCCTATTTCTCGAAGGCCCTATAGAATGCCGCCCAATGAGTTGGCTGAGCTGAAGAGTCAGTTGAATGAGCTATTGAAGAAAGGGTTGATTCGACCTAGTTCTTCTCCTTGGGGTTGTCCAGCTATATTTGTGAAGAAGAAGGACGAGTCTCTACGCATGTGCGTGGATTATTGCCCCCTTAATGCTGTTACTATCAAGAACAAATACCCTCTTCCTCGCATCGATATTCTGTTTGATCAGCTTTCTAAAGCTAAGGTATTCTCCAAGATCGATTTGCGGTCTGGCTACCATCAGATCAAAATTCGTCCTGAAGACATACCTAAGACAGCTTTCTCTACTCGTTATGGCTTGTTCGAATACCTCGTCATGTCATTTGGGTTGACAAATGCTCCGGCACACTTTATGTACCTGATGAATTCTGTATTCATGCCGGAGTTGGACAAATTTGTCGTCGTGTTCATTGATGATATCCTGGTATATTCTCAGAATGAAGAAGAGCATGTTGACCATCTGAGAATTGTTTTAACTCGGTTACGTGACAACCAGCTTTATGCTAAGTTCAGCAAGTGCGAGTTCTGGTTGAACAAGATACCTTTTCTTGGTCATGTATTATCTGGTGATGGAATTTCGGTTGACCCTACTAAGGTGCAAGAAGTTCTTGAGTGGAAGGCACCTACTACGGTCACAGAAGTCCGAAGTTTTCTGGGTCTGGCTGGCTATTATCGTCGCTTTATCCCGGATTTCTCAAAGATCGCCAAGCCCATGACTCGACTACTGCAAAAGGATGAGAAGTTTGAGTGGACTCCGAAGTGTGAAGAGGCTTTCCACACTTTGCGGACCCTACTAACCTCTGCTCCTGTATTGGCACAGCCTGACATCGAGAAGCCTTTTGATGTCTACTGCGATGCATGTGGCACCGGTTTGGGGTGTGTTCTTATGCAAGAAGGCCGAGTAAATGCTTATGCTTCACGCCAGCTCCGAAAGCATGAAGTCAACTATCCTACCCATGACTTAGAGCTAGCCGCAGTTGTTCATGCCCTGAAGATCTGGAGACATTACTTGCTGGGTAATGTATGCAACATCTATACTGACCATAAAAGCCTCAAGTACATTTTTACTCAACCCGAGTTGAATATGCGTCAACGACGATGGTTAGAATTGATCAAAGACTACAACCTTCAAGTGCACTACCATCCTGGTAAGGCAAATGTGGTTGCTGATGCCTTAAGCAGAAAGGCCCATTGCAATTCCTTAGTTAGTGAAGACTTTCATCTGGCACACCTCCTTCATCCTGTAGTACTCCACAATATCACTGTGGATTGCTCTCTTAGAAGTCGAATTATCGAGCTCCAGAAGACGGATGTGGGTGTATTTCACATCAAGCGGAAAATGAAAGAGAAAGAGACCAAGCACTTTAAAGTCGATGACAAGGGAATTCTTTGGTTTAATGATAGGCTTGTGGTACCCAAAGATAAAGAACTTAGAAATCAAATTATGAATGAAGCCCATTCTTCAAAATTGTCCATCCATCCTGGTAGCAGTAAAATGTATCAAGATCTCAAGCGGTATTATTGGTGGACCAAGATGAAGAAAGAAATCGCAGCTTATGTGGCAAGGTGTGATAACTGTTGCAGAGTCAAGGCTATTCACATAAGGCCCGGACTATTGCAGCCACTATCTATTCCTGGCTGGAAATGGGAAGAAATTAGCATGGATTTTATTGTTGGATTACCCACTACCAACAAGGGTTGTGATTCTATCTGGGTTATCGTAGATCGTCTAACTAAATCTGCTCACTTTATTCCGGTCAAGTCTACCTATCACCCTCACAATTATGCTGAGATTTATTTTCAACAAGTGGTACGTCTCCATGGTGTACCCAAATCCATTGTTTCGGATAGAGGACCTCAGTTCACGGCTCGTTTTTGGGAGTGCTTACATCAGAATCTTGGCACTCATCTAATCCGCAGTTCTGCCTATCATCCGCAAACATTAGGACAGACTGAGCGTGTTAATCAAATTCTTGAAGACATGCTTAGAGCTTGTCTTATCTCTTGCAAAGGCTCTTGGGAAGACTGGTTACCTCTCGCTGAATTCTCTTATAACAACAGTTATCAAGAGAGTATCAAAATGGCTCCTTTTGAAGCTCTTTATGGCCGTAAGTGTAGAACTCCTTTGAACTGGGTGGAACCCGGAGAAAGAAGATTCTATGGTATTGATTTTGTAAAAGAAGCCGAAGAGCAAGTCCGAACTATACAGAAGAATATGACTGCCGCTCAAGCTAGACAAAAGAGCTATGCTGACAAGAGAAGAAAACCTATTGAGTTTGAAGTAGGTGACCATGTTTATCTGAAGGTATCCCCTATGAAAGGAGTCAAGCATTTTGGAATTAAAAGGAAGCTTGAGCCTCGATATGTTGGACCCTACCGCATTATCGAGAAAAGTGGAAGAGTAGCCTATAAACTCGATCTACCCCGTGAGATGGGAGCTATATTTCCGGTATTCCACGTGTCCCAGCTGAAGAAGTGTCTTCGTATTCCTGAGGAAAGAATAGCAACAAGGAAAGTCAACTTGAAATCTGATCTTTCTTATGAGGAAAAGCCCATGCAAGTTCTGGATACTCAAGAAAGAGTGACTCGTACACGAGTGGTTAAGTTATACAAGGTAGTTTGGAGTAATCATAGTGAACGGGATGCAACCTGGGAGCGGGAAGATTATTTAAAAGGAAACTATCCAGCTTTCTATATTAAATGGTACGCTTTCCAAATCTCGGGACGAGATTTTTCTTAGGGGGGAGGGCTGTAACACCCTAGGTGTTTAGGCTTCCACTAATTGCATGTCATTTCATAAACATGTGCATTAGCTATGTCATCATGTCATTATCTTTGAAACATACATATGCAACATTTTAAATTGTATGTGTTTCATACTTGATTGCTTAGAGTGGTAGTAGTGCAACATGTGAATGTAACATGAAACTCTCATACATGGAAACATGGCAATATGGTAAGTAATGTGGCAATTATAAAATTGACAACAAGGTATTGAAACATATGAAACATTTCATTACAACATATGATTGAATTGTTTGTTTTAGTTGTTTTATTCCATGTGATCATTAGAAGTGGTATGACAAGTTTGTAAAGTGGTTGATCATGGTCTAATGCACCTTAACTACACTTAGAGTAATTGTTTGGACATTGTTCATGTAGATCAAAATGACCAAAATGCCCTCAAGTGCAAGTTTGACTTGAATTGACCCTTGGAGTGTCATTGTTTGACTGTTTAAAAAGTCCAACTTAGAAACCTTGCATGGCTGTGCACTCTTTACAAAAGTTGTAGATAATTTATCAAGGAACAAAAGTTGTTTATGGTCAACTCATGAAAATGTCTAGAACGTGGTCAAACATGGCCCACAAGTCAGAATTTCATGCTAATCAACACTGAAAAATCTTGCTAAGTCATGGATGACATTTCAGTGTGATCGAGCCATCTTTGGCTTGTTGTAACTTCTGATCCATGGCAAATTAGGTGATGGTTCTTGAAAGTAAATTGCAGATGGATGTTTGGTCTACATTTGTCATGAACACTGTTTTTGCAAACAAGCAACGGATTAGCCAGTTTACCGCGAGGAAGTCACGCTGTCAGGCTGCTCACCCCGACTGAATGGAAGCTACAGTGGTCGCGTTTTTCAGAAAACGCCGGACGCGTGTGCGCCGCGTGTCGCCGGCTTGCTGTCGCGCTAGCCACGCGCCGTGCGCCTCCTGGCGTCGCAGCCGTGCCTTGAAGCCACTCGCGCCTGCCCGAACGCACTCGCCTCCCCATTTCGCTTTTCCTCTCCTCCCACAGCACGCAGCGACGGGCGAGCTCTGCCGTCCGCCATTGCCGACCAAGCATCGCCGCTGCCGTACGAGCAAACCACCGTGAAAACGCGTTGCCCCGTCCACCTGTAGCCTCGCCGTGACCTCCTCCACCTCCTCCACCTTTCAGCCGGGTCGTTTGAGCCTCGGTAAGAGCGCATTGCCGTTTTCCCCCACCGCGGCCATGGCGGGAGCTCGCCGGAGTTGGCGCTCCATGCGGCCAGCTGCCCTCGCGCCGCTCCCATTCCTTCCTCGGCCACGCGCTAGGTCATAGGAACACCACTGAAGCTTGTAGGGTCACCGATAGGGGCTTTGTCGTCGTCGGTTCACCGGAGCCGGCCGTGCCGTGACCATGCGCCGCCGTGTCAGTCGCCGACCCCTCTAGCCACCACCATAGCACCGATTGAGGTCACCAATAGATGCGCATGGTCATGGTGAACGTCGTAGAGTAGATGGTGTCGCCGGAGAAGCCACCGGCGTTGAGTTCCGCCGTCGCCGAGGCCGCCTCCCCTGTTTCCCTCGCTGACGCGCGGGCCCTTCTTGTCAGCCGTCGCGGCTGAGGCGGGAGCCCAGCGTGGGCCGCGTCGTGTTGGGCCGCGCCAGCGCGTGAGTCGTGGGCCGCCGGTTCTTGGGCTGGCCCGTGTAGGGCTGAGTGTTGTTTTCCTATTTTATTTTGTTTATTTATTTCACAGATTTATGTACATCTTGAAAAATATGTAGCTCCTAGTATATAGATCCAAATGCTATGGTTCTAATTTTGTTAAGTTCCTGGTCATGTCTAGTATTTAATAAAAATATAATAGGAGCACATGTTTTAGAAAACTTGGATGAATTAAATAGGAGTTTGAAATGTGTTTTTAGAAGCATGCAAATTTGTTTGAATTTTATCTTGAGTTTCTGTGGTCCAAAAATTATGAAATTTTGTGGGTCCTCTATTTTGGTTTATTAGAAGCTCTGGTAAAAATTTCAGAGCTAGTGCATGTGTAGTTTTTAAGTTATAGAATTTCCTTTTATTAATAAGTGGATCTTGTGTGAATTTTCATAATTTTTCTATAGATCCAGTGAAGGTGAAATTTGATGGGTGCTATTATTATGATAGAAGGATGCTAGGAAAAATGGGAAATCTATTGCTTGACACTTTTCATTTGGATTTCTTAATTATGCTATTTTAAGCCAGTATGCCTTATCATTTTTGTGAAGACTGTTATACTTACTCAATGACTTTGAAATTTTTATGGTAGTCTATGTGAAGCATGAGATAGCTACTGCAATTTTTGTAGATTTTTCTGAGCAGTTTTACTATATATTGCTTTAATCACCTAATTAACTAGATAAATTAGAAAAGGATATTAAATAATTTATTTAGAAGTTAACACTATCCTTTCTGATGTTTCTTAGGTATGAAAAACAAGTTGATAAACTTGGTTTGGTCAAATTAGGCTTTTGCACCATCATTAAATAATTAAGTTAGCAATCCTGTCATTGCGGGACAGATTCTAGGTCTACTGGAATTGGATTCGGTCAACTTCAGAATCATGCTTTGATGCTTACAAATAAATTGTAGAGAATTTCATAAGCTTTCCAGAATGTCCTCTTGCAAGTCATTTGGAGTTATAGAACTCTGGTTATGATAGAATTAAGTGACTACTTGTTGCATATGAAGCTTTAACTGCTATTTTAAGTATGTCTTTACTATTCTAAGTTCATGGTACTGTTCCTAGGTGTTAGGCCTTTAACTGAAGATGAGCATCTTTATCTTAGGTTATGCAAATTAGGTAAGTTACTCTTGTTATTTAAGTTAAGTTGGATACAAGCTTAAAGTGATTTGAATAGAGCTAATTACTCGGTAAACGAGTGTCCAGTGATGTTTTCATAAACACCCATTGTGATTCATTCATCATGAGCATCATGTCATTCCTTATGCATCCATGATATTTATCTTGTGCATCGGCATGCAATAGGTGTACCGGAAGGAGTAACCCTGCTGGAATTCGAGGAACTGAACGAGCAGCAGCAGCCGACACCGGAGGTTCAGGAGGAGCAGCCTTCAGGAGAAGTGCCAGACGAGGTCGCCGTTGAGTGCCCTGACCACCGTCCTTGCAACTTTGTGAAAGGCAAGCCCCGAAGCATATTAAGCCTCCTATTTTCCGAACTGCAGTTACAATATTATTATTACATATATTGTTGCATTAAGTTTAGGTGTTGGATGCAAACACTTGCTGCATTGGTTACCCATTCCTTGTCCAGATATTGTTACCCTGAATCCTATGTAGCTCAGGCTCGAGTAGTGCTTAGCCCTGCTTAAACGCGGTAGAAGTCGGGTGATTTCCTGTCACCTGCGAGATATAGGATGATACATGTGGCACGGTTGGCTATATTTGCTATCGTGGAAAAGAACCAGTCTTAATTTGAAATGAAGACCGGACGGAGGCTTGCCGGTTTGCAGTGACTCTGTCCGTGTCGCTTAAGGACTGATTCTTGGAGCCTTTCCTGTTCATGTTGAATGCATGCCTCTCTCTTAGTTGGCCGGCCTGATGACCGACCGCGAAGCCGAGTAGCTCACCTTAGGCCGGAAGTCGATAAGTATAAAGTGCGCCTCGGAAGGGAGCCGTAGGCGTGAGTCCAAGGGCAGGTGATTTAAAAGTCCTGGTCGTCCTGGCAGAAGGGTAATCCCTGAGAGTGCTGGCGCTGATCGAACCCGCGAATTTGGTTCCTGAGATGTCCCAAAGGTGACCCACGGCTACTCTTGCAAAGTATGCCAGGGTGAGGGTTAGGAATACCCCCTCAGCTGAGTTGTAATTCGATTCGAATCGCCGTCTCTCCCGGTTAGTGAGAACTTGACGGGCTTATCTCCAATGTAGATACACTTAATAACTTAATGGTTCGGAAATGATGATATGATGATGACAGCCTTATTACACCTGCTATGGTTAATATTGTTTGCTCCTAATAAGTGAGTGCTCTAGTACAGGTGCTAATCTAGTGGACAGGTAAATAATGATAAGCTTGATGCTAAGTTTAAATTGGTTACTGTCATAAGCTCTTTTATGCAACTGTATCAAGCTAGCCCACCTGAAAAGCCCTGCATGATCCTTGGTGTCTTTATTTCTGTTTTTGTCGGGTAAGTCTAGCTGAGTACCTTCTCGTACTCAGGGTTTATTTCCCACCTGTTGCAGATGACCAGTTCTACTTTGGTTGCTGCAAGTACTGCCTTCTCCCTGCTGGGGATGAAGACTAGACCGTTGGGCGCGGTTTCTACTAGTTCTCGTACCTGATAATGCTTTTGTGGGACATGACTCAAACTTGGCAATGTATTTGAAAACTATGGTGTTTTGTACCAAACTATGTTGCTTCCGCGCACTCAAACTTGGTTTGTAATATTTATTTGAACTCTGATGGATGTAATCCGAATGCTACTTGTGAAATGTTGTAACGGATGATGTGTTGTGTTGAATCATTACGATCTTGGTTTGTATGTCGAGAGTTGGTTGAAATCCTTCGTGATTTCCGGACTACCGGGATTATGGGAGCTTAAGTACAGGAATTTGATCGCTTCGGTGATTGTTTTTGTACTTACGTTCTTATGATTTGGTCAGTTCTGTTACAAGCGCTGCTACTCGCCTACCTCCTCGAGGAGGTTCTCCCGCCCGAAAGGACTAAAGCCTGATGGATCACTTGATGCGCCAAGACCTTCATCATGCTCGGTGATGAACTCTACAAATAGAGTCCTCATGAAGTGCATCCCCACCAACTAGGGGAAGCAGCTCCTCCTCGAGGTCCATGCCAGGATTTGCGGACATCACGCAGCCTCGAGGTCACTGGTCGGAAAATCCTTTTGCCAAGGTTTTTACTGGCCCACCGCACTATGAGATGCAGAGGAGGTCGTCCACAGGTGTGAGGGATGCCAATTCTTTGCTCGGCAAACTCATTTGCCGGCACAGGAGCTTCAAACCATCCCCATTACCTAGCCATTCGCGGTCTGGGGCCTCGACATGGTAGGACCCCTCAAAAAGGGCCTGAGCGGTTTCACTCACCTACTCATAGCAGTCGACAAGTTCGCCAAGTGGATAGAGGCCAAGCCCATCACCAACATCTACACAGAAGAGGCGATCAAATTCTTCCTCGACATCATCTATGGGTTCGGCGTTCCTAATTGCATCATCACTGACCATGGGACTAACTTCACCAGGAAGAAGTTCCTAGACTTTTAGTGATGGATACTGCATCAGGATCGATTGGGCCTCAGTTGGACACCCACGTACTACCGGTTAGGTCGAGCGTGCTAATGGCATGGTCCTCCAAGGACTTAAGCCACGCATCTTCGACTGACTCAACAAGTACGCCGAGTGATGGGTTATAGAGGTCCCAGCGATCCTCTGGAGCCTAAGAATGACCCTTAACCGATCCACAGGGTTCACACCCTTCTTCCTGGCCTACGGAGCTAATGCAGTGCTACCCTCCGACCTCGACCACAGCGCCCCAAGAGTGAAGGCTTCCGACCGCGACCGAGCCACAGAGGCTTAGCAAGACGCAGTCGACCTACTCGAGAAGGCCCATGAGATGACCATCATCCGCTCCGCTCGCTACCAGCAAACTCTCCGTAGGTACCAGGAAAGGAAGATCAGGGGGAGGATCCTATAAGTCGGTGATGTCGTGCTCCGGAGGACCCAATCAACGAAGGAAAACACAAACTCTCTCCACCATGGGAAGGACCCTATACGGTGACCAAAGTGATCCGACCAGGCGCCTACCGACTGAAGGACGACAATGGCAACGTTCTCACCAACACTTGGAACATTGAACAACTACGACGTTTTTCACCTAAATTCGGTCTTACCGCTTTTATTCAACACTTGCTCCTGTAAAGCACCCTAGCCTGAACACTTTTAGCCTAGGTTGCTCGGGGGCTCCATGAGGGTACAATACTAAATACCACCTCTCTTTTTTACTATCACATGGTAACAACTTTGTCCCCAAACGAAAGCGCATTCCATTCCTTTGATTACCCTACGTGACTTTGTTCTTACTCCCAACCGAACGCACCCTGCCACAACCTACGATTACAAGCAGCTGAGCCCCACGGGCCATGGCTAGGTTCTTAAAAGCTACAGCCTATGGAAGGAAAGGGCAGGTGCAAAAAAGAAAGGATAAAAACAAAGCTATGCTAGGATAAAAAACAAGAAACGGATAGTGATTCTATCACAAAAATAGAATAGATGTATTCATTGATACAAAAATTGTTCACACGGGGGCTCCCCCATGAACTTAATGATTACATTTGCTGATAACTTCTACTCCAAATACTACTGTGGCCGCTCGGCGGCATCAGCTGATGCCAAAGGAGAAGCCACGACACATGCCGCTGGACATAACCACCGCCACAGGGGCCCCACCCGGTTCCGCTCCCTTGACTTCAGCGAGCGCAACGGGTACCTTAAGGACCCCACCCGGTTCCACTCCCTTGACTTCAGCGAGCACAATGGGTACCTCAAGGACATCGCACCCATAGATGCTCAACAGAAGAGCATGGAGCTCTTGACCTTCTCATGCTGTCGAGGCAGCTCCTGGGTAGGGATGCTACCTGCCAAGGTATGGCCACCGTGGCTGGAAGATATCTCATCAAACTTTATGAACTGGCCAACCTGAGTAGCTACAAGGGCGAAACCTCCCACCAGTGTAGTCCTGAGTGTCTTCCTCTCTGACAAGGCTCACCTGGAGAAGACTCGTCGGAAGGAGTCCACATATGGCTCCATCTCAACGAGAGCCTCACAGACGGTGATGAAGCTGGCGACATACGACACCCTCCAGTGCACCACCTCCTTCGATGGAACCAGCCCCTTCTCAGCATAGGTGGCCAGCACCATCTCATCTACATTGGGGCACCTCCAACTCAACATCGTGCTCTAGAATCATGAATAGGTCTATGAGTTCTCTTTTCCTTCTCCCTTCCCCTATTTAAAGAAAAGACGAAGCAGTTGAGGAAAGATGAAAGGATTGGGGTGAGAAACCCTCTCCCTTCCCCCATTCAATGCGGATGGGAAACGACGGGATGCACCCTGACTGATGGGACGCACTCTGACCGATGGGATGCACCCTGCCCGATGGAATGATGCCTAGTCAGACGGGATGTGGCCTAGGTATGGCCCACCACTACTGCACAACCAGGCGCGAGAAACAAAGTGCCACCATGCGTAGGCGGCCCTCCGCCTTCCAGGCGGGACTTGGAAAGGCCTAACTATGGGATCTCCACTCAAGAGAGACCATCGGGCTTCCAAAGTCAATCGAATGGCTTAGGAAAACACTGAGAGACAGGTAAGGAGCAAAGGGACGCCCCATATGGGCCATGCCAACTCCATCACGAACGACAAGTATGGATCCCGGTCGGACATTTCCGATTGGAGCTCTTCAAACCCCGTCACTCGAGTCATCAAGGTAACATTACCAAACCCCCACTATTTCTTTATATAATTATTCATACATCCATACATGCATTCATTCCATGCACCCATGCCCCCGGACGATTCTACCTAAATTGCTCGGGAGCTCGGGGCCTAAGGCATCACATATGTGGATAAATGCATCACAACGCTCTATGTTGCGTCATGAAGCGGCAGTTGCCTCATTCAAACATGAGCAATGACCAACCGGGGTTCAAAGGCCAGCCCACAAAGGGTTCGAGGCCACCTCACGTCAAACAGAGCCAGGGGAGAAAACACAGATGAGCCTCGAGCAGCCCTCGCCTAGTCTGCCCCGAAGCGGATAGGGTCATCTCAACCTTCTTATTTGATCCTAAACCTCTGCCAAACCCACAGAATCTCCATCGATGGGAGGCCAGTGGGCCACCCAGGTCGGTCTCTGGAATGACCTAGGCATCTGCTGGGTTGTAGGTTAAGGAGCCATGGAATATCACAAGAGGGCTATGCCACCCCGTCATGAATGATGGACCCAGATTTCACTCAATCATACCCGTTAGTGAGCTCATCGAGAGCGTCACTCGAGCTCGAGTGATTGAGGCAAGCGACGTTAGCTCAGCCTCTCCGGTTGCAAGAAACCATGGATGGGGTAACACACAAAACTCAACCGACCCCTGCCAAAGGCCAATGGGGCTCAGGGGCTCAAGACACCAAAAAACACCTCGGCTGCACCTAGGTCCACGACTCTAACTCGCCCAAATTCCTTGGCATGCCCAACACCTGGATCCGAGAGTCCGTTTCGATCCCTCGGCTGCGCCCGATGCCAGGATCCGTGAGCTCTATCTCGCTTGCTCCTTAAAAACAACTACCTTGGCTACGCATGACACCGTGGTTGATGACTCTGCCTCAACTAAAATGCACGCACCCACGCCCGCTGACAAAAAACCCCCAAGTGATTTGGTCAAATCGCTTGGGGGCTTAGGGGCTACACCCGCGGGTGCGCTCGCGTGCACCCACCGTCAAGACAAATCCCCCAAACAATTCTACCCGAATCGCCCGGGGGCTCAGGGGCTCCTATTGGGTTCATAAACCAGGGGTCCCTCATTGATTGGCTTCCGAACAAAGGCTCGGCCCAGCAGACGATGTTGCAAATGATGCACAACTCATGGGCCGGCCCAAATACCTAAAAGACAAACCAGAAGGATGATCCAGGTCTCTGACCAGAAGGCCTAGCCGAGGAGGAACGGCGCCCGCTTCCGACTTTGGCCTGCCTCTCCGACCAGAAGGCCTCGATCCAACTCCAGCCCACCTCCGGATGTCCTCTCCGACCGGAAGGCCTGGCCAAACACCACTTCTGACTCCGACTCGAGTCTTCGACTGGGGATACGCCAAACCCCTGCTCACTGCTCTTCTCCAACTAGCGCAATCAGAGCTGACTGGGACCAACCGACTTGGGATGCCCGCTCGGTAAGGATCAGGAAACAGACAGAGAAAGTAAGACAGAACACTCAAGTCAACCGCAATGCCAAGGACCGTACCCTGTACACCTGCCAGACAGTACCCTGCGACCTTCCTAGCATGACAAAACCCAAGCAGTGTTGTAGGCACCGACATTTCTCCTACAATGTTGTGGGCGCCATCAACTCCCATACTAGACAAACACGGTAAGGCTCCCCCACGTGCGTCTGAGGGATCAACAGTGTTGTGGGTGCTGACATTTACCATACCAGGCGAACATGGTAAAACCCCTTGCATGCCTCTGGGTATCAATAGTGTGGCAGGCACCGACGTCTGCCATACCTGAAGAAGACGACGCAACCTCTCACATGCATCTGACATTAACATGTTATGGGCGCCTATAATCATCCTATACCCGATAGCGTGGGTAACAAGACTTAGCATGCGTACACTCTCTCCCTCTCATTTGTAAGGCTACCCCCTTCATCTATAAAAGGGATGCGCTCTCTCCCAAAACAAGAGGATCGATCAGTTCACTAGCACACAACAGAACCACTAGGTTCAAACCTCGAGCACACGCTCAAACACATAACGCATAGCGGAGCTCCCGTCGCTCTCGGCCCTTCAGACCGGAGTCGGACCGGACCTCTTGTACCCCCCATCTTTCTCCCTTCCGTTTGTAACCCCACAGCAAATTTCGAGCACCTGGGCTCAAGAATAAAGTCACCGATCGACTTAAACTGGACGTAAGGCACATTGCCTAAACTAGTGTAAACCCTGTGTCATTGAGTGCTAGGCCACCTCTGATCACAACGTGCAACAAAACTACAAATATTTATGTGTTGGTCAGTTTCTGCACCGACATTATGAATAATTTCACATTTTTTGAAAGGTCACCGGGGGGATGAACTATCCCCACCTGAATTTTCATTCCATAGATGCCGGACAAGCCAGAAGGTGGAAGGGTGTGTCACCAATCCATATACAATAAGTCCAGAGAAGTACAATGGGGGAGGGAGAGATTACAACAGCAACAACAACAGCATCAATAGCAACAATACTTAACAGAAACAACTAGAAGAACCAACACGAGGACTCAGGGATATGCCTAGACTCATGTCGAAGGACGCCAAGCGATCGTCGATTTGTGCGATTTGCGCCACCGCCGAACAACATACTCGCTAGTTACGTCATGACCATTGTGCCCTGCACCACTCCTCGTAGCTACATCGGTCTGCTGCTGCCCTCCATTTGAGGACCAGCAGTGGAATGGGGACTAAGAGTGGCGACGGGCACGCAAGCCCAAAATCACCGGACACGGCGACCTCCCTTGAAGCTGATGGTGACGCCTACAACACATTTGGGCCCATGTACCACCATTCAATGCTATCCATGGGGAGGAAACCATAGAGGGGAATGGCGACAGCGGTGGAAACACCACGGGACATTTGATTTACTAGCACCATCAAGAAAAGCACCAATGGAGCAGAGATGCCAGAGGAGGACACTCGTTGAAACATCGGCAATGACCAACGGCTAGGGCTAGTCTTACCCAAGAGGGGAACAAGGAGCTAGGAGAGATAGGTCTGAGCTAGCCCCTCCACGGTGGTGCCTCCAAGAAGGACGCGACATCGTTGACGGCACTGCCACCGGCTCTAGATAACTAGAGCTAGGTTTTCACAAGAATAGAGGGACAAAGCTACAACTATAGGGTGGGGAGGCTACATCAATGCCTCCAAGGAGGTAAGCGGTGCTCGAGGGCATTCCATCGACCGCACAACCAGGTCATGCATGACTTTTGCCTAAGCTCCTCAATCACGCGAATGAATTGTAGGCCGCCACCGCCATCTCAGAACCAATTTGGCGAGCACAAGCACGACGACACGCCCATAGGCCTTGGCCCTCGTGCGGTGCTTCGACTTACCCGATGAGGCAGATCAGGCCCCATCGATCAGAACCGGCTGAGAAGAGCGACACAGATGGGAAGCCAAAGAATGTTTGCACGCAGGTAGGACTTCACTGACGATGTCTTCAACAAGATAGGTGACGCAGGCTGCGCCACTGCCGTCGGCCCAGAGGAGCCGGGTAGGGATTTCTCGTCCACACCCCTTCCTCATCTCGGGCCATCTCCACAGCCCGGCACCAGCCTGGATCTAGCCATCCTGGTCATTGGCTGCCGCCGGCCATAGCCCTGGCCAGGGCTGCGCGCACCAGGTGCAGGCCAGGCTGTCCGACCGCCACCGTCGAGCACGAGCGCGTAGGCCGCCCACGCAACGGGCCCAGACCCGTGCCACGCCCGCCTCGTCATACCCGACTGCGTGCCAAAGCAGCCCACGACGACTAGTGATGATGCGCTCGTGGCCGCCGTACAACGGCGTGAAGTCGTCCACGACCTCGGTAACCGCCATGCACACGGCCCCATGGAGATGGTGTGGAACGCGATGTGTGTCATGCCGCTGCTGTCCTCCTCGAATGGGTCCAGCGAGGTGGTATCGCTGGCGTGGACAGCCGTGTCCGCCGGCTCGGAGGCGCCGGACTCGGGGTAGGGGCCGGGTCCGGACCCAGTGGACGTGGATCCGATGCGCCGTTGGCCATCTTGCTCACCGCCGGCCTCCTCGAAGAGGAGCAGCATGACGGGCTCGTAGGCACGGGCGACCACGTCCAACGGCCCAGAGGCGCCGGATCTAGGGCAAGTGTCGTTGGATCTAGACCCAGAGGATACAGATCCAGTGCTTGTTGGTCCCTTCTTGCTCTCGTCGCCGGTCATCTCGGCTGGCATGGAAGTAGAGAAAAGCTTGGGGAAGATGGGAGAGGGTGGGTAAGGGAGACGGTGCGGCGGCCGCCTTAGCTTGTTGAGCAGCACTGCAGGCTGCCGCCACCACTCGTTGGCGAGCAGCAGCGGCGGCCGAGGTAACTGATTGGGGGGGGGGGGGGGGCGAGTGCGGCGGCGTTGCGAGTCGCCCCCGATGCTGGATTGTGTATGTATTTGTATCTAGGAGAGGCATAATTGGTATAAATCCACTACAGAGTTAGCCAAGGTATGAATTCTTTATGAATTATGAGGACTCTAAATGTAAATATCCAGGAAGTAAAATACATTGTCAATCTTCGCATTTGGCTTGATGTACCACCTAATAAACTTCCAAAATACACATTCAAATGAGATCCTAATCTCGGTAACTATGTTAATATGTACCTGCTGAAAATGGAGCCTACATGCTGGCCCCTTCCTCTTCTCGATGAGCTGCTGATCCATCTTGACCTGTACGAGGGCCGGAGCCCAGCCCGCAACCGTCTCATGCCAAGTTCGCACTAGAGTGGGCTGCCTTCCCGAAGCTCCTTGCACATCGTCGAGTGCTCTGACCTTTGAGTCCCCCTCTCCCCACTTCCAATTTGACGACCATGTCCTTGGTAGTTTTGACAGCCGCCCACTGAAATGGGCAGTTGTTTATCGTCATGCTCCACCTTATGATGATCCTCATTGCCACCACTGATGGTGTAGAAGACCATGGGTCGCACTGAGTGCTTAGGACGACGACTATCTAGATGAGGATATTTTGAGTCTTTTCTCAATCCATTAGCCCATCTCTACCATTGTTACGACAACTAGCCAGGTGATTGGCTAACAATTGGGATCATGTGGGACTAAATTATTTAGCAGCTAAACTTTAGTCCTGTGTGTTGTATGTGCCCTAGATATAACTCTGTATATGCGTGGATTTTCTAACTTGGTGAGTTCCATGCCCACCTTTGGGCTCAGTGCCTGCAGCCAGGAGCGACTAGCTAGGTAGTATAGAAGCGCCTGCATGTATATTGATTTGCGTGGCAACAAAAGATGTCTTGTAAACTCATGCCACGATGCTATGTGAAATGAAATTAAAGGCGTGTTCCGTTGAAAAGGGGCCCAACTTGTGAAGGGTTGTAGTAGTACTACTAGTAGACAAGGAAACCTGCCAAATTAAAAGCCCAGTCTAGTTTGGAGTTTTGGTCCGGAAGAAATGCACAAAAGGCGGAAGACGACGGACGCTGCTCCTAATAATTGTCCCTCATTGCCGAAGTGGAGGTACTACAAAACTAAAACATACACGTGCGAAACATATGCAACATAATTAATGAAGCTCCAAATAACGTACAGACAAAGCACCTTAATACATATAAGTATGATAATATAAAAGGAATCTAAGCTTTTGTAATTGGACCATTTATATATATTGTTGTTATTACATAGAAGGTGACGGACACACTAATAGCCAACAATTACAATAATAACAAGCTAAAATTAATACAAGCAATGGGCGAGAACGAAATGAAACAGCAACAGCAGCAGCAGCAGACGCAAACTACGCGACCCGGGGCGAGACCTAGCCCCCTTTCTGGTTCTCTCAGTCTCGTCTTCATCCGGCTCTTTTCACAGCAGCTCGATCATGAGTGCGCTCGTGCGTGTGCCAGTACTGCGCAGGCACGCACACGGCTTGCCCACTTGACGTGCGGCCTTAATTTATGACCTACCCGGATACACATCATACGCATATTCTGAGCCAGGAATCTAGCTAGACTTGGTCGGCGTTGCGTTGGATGTTTGCCGGTGCCGCTGCCGTGCCGTTCTCGGCCGGCTTGGCCACCTTGGCCTCCTCCGGGGGTTGCTGGGCCTTGATAAGCTCCACCACGGCAGGTGGTGCGGCGGACAGCTTGGCAATGGTCACCACATGCTCGCCGGGCACCTTGAAGGTGCTGTCGTCGACCGAAATCGCCGCCTCCTTGGCGTCGTCGGCCACCTCCTTGGCGGGCACCCTGGGCGTCGCGTTGCGGTAGAGCGCGTACAGGCCCATCTGGACGACACCGAAGCTGAAGCCAAGCACGTTTGGCAGCTGATACATGCAACAAACAAAACAAAAGCCGCACAAGTTGTTAGTAGCTGTTTCCTTGGAAAAGAAGGACAACGGTTTACTTATCCAGCGGCCGGTTTGCTTGCTGAAAGCTAGCTTTAGTACGTTTACTTACGGCGACGTATTTGTCCTTGATGAGCAGGCCGTAGAGGAACCAGACGACGGCGCTGACGGTGAGGGAGAGGGAGAGCGAGAAGGGCATGAACTCCACGCTCCTTGTGCGCACCACCTGACGCTGCAGAAGCCAAGCGACCAAACAACAGACGAGTTGTACGTAAGTGGACTGATGACCAGATGCACACGTACAATCGATCGTATAGCACACACGATAGCTAGCTATAGAGGTACTCCTATATATGATGGTTAGTTGTAGGGTACGCACGATGATGCTGAGTGGCGCGACGAAGACGCTGACGGAGAAGGCGACGCAGACCCAGCCGAGGACGACGACGCGGTGCTGTCCGGCGGAGAGGAGCAACGTGAGGAGGAGGATGAGCCCGAACACGCCCACGTTCAGGAGGAGCAGGATCTTGGCCGTGAACAGCTGCGCACGTACGTAAAGCATGCATGCATGGGTCAGTGGTGAGGATGATCGTGCTAGCCGGCGGCCGGAACATCACCATCAACACCAAAGGAGCAAACGACGACGACGACGACGACGACGGACCTTTGCCTTCTTGGGCGCGTAGAGGAGGTACATGACGATGTAGAGGGTCTCGATGACGCAGCCGGCGGAGTTGATGGTGATGAGCAGGAACTCGTTGGACTTGAGCATCGCGTAGTAGATCCACAGCATGGCGCTGAAGAGGGCCACCACGTACGGCACCGACTGGAACCCCTGCGTCGACTTGCTCTTGTAGATCCGGTAGAACGTCGGCCTGTGTCGTCGTCGTCGTCGTCCGATGCATGACATGCCAAACCACACGGTCAGATCAGCTCCTCGCGCACGCAGCTGAGTGAGCTAGAGAGAGACACACAGAGAGATAGGGAGGAGGGGGCTTACAGTGGTGCCAGGTAGGTCATGAAGGAGATGATGTTGCCTGCAAACACAAACAGCACCGGCAAACAAAACAAAATTAACAAAAGGAGCGAGCGAGGCATCAGAAAGAATTCTGCTGGGGATGGAGCTTGATCGAGCGCTTTGCATGATATAGCATGACACATGCAAGTACGTACGTTGCAACAATCCTTTAATTAAGTTCGATAACCATCGATTGGGCCCTTTAATGTGCGCGCTTTGTGATGTCACGCACACCAGAGGGAGAGGCGAGGCAGGCAACAAAGATACTAGATTGGAGCCCCCGCTCTTTCTCTTTTTCTCTTTTCTGCCCTAAATGGACAGGCACCATAGCATGCATATAGATTATATGTCTATATCTCCTTCCCTTTCTCTAAAAATACCTATATCTCCTTCCAACCCAATGACGAGTTTAATGAAATTCTTGTTTATGGTACGACAAGCAAAGGGAACAGCTTGTGCCTCTATATGCGTGGGTGGGGTGGGGGTGGGGATTAAATGGGAAGGATTAGGATGCTGTAACAAGAGTAACCATGCATGTTTTGGCACACACATGTTCCTAGCTATCTAGTAGGAGGGGTCATTTTGCTGAGAAGCACACTTACAATGAAAGAAAAAAAGAAGAATAACAGGAAAATGAATTAACAAAATCGAATCGGGTCTACTGAGACGATATACCGAGGAGGCCGAAGGTGAAGGCCATGGGATGCTGTAGAGACAGGCCAGCCATTTGGAGACCTTTGCTTTGGTATGAGCGTTTATGAGGAGGAGGATCGAGGAGTTTGTATAGATAAGTAGGCTAGCTTGGCCAAGGATTTCTATGCCAAGCTGGTAGAGCTTGCTTATGAGCACTTTATCCTTCTTCTCAATGAGAACCAAGAGAGGAGCTAGGTGACAACTACTACTCGAGTTGCTTGCTTGCCTGAAAGCTTGATGGTAGCAGAGACCTTGGACGCGGTTTATATAGTGGTAGCAGGCAGGAAGGAACCTCGCTCCAGCCGAAAAGGCACACATGCAGTGTGGTGTGTGACCCCTGGACGACACCAATAGCACACTCAACCGTATTGGTCCTAATCAAAAACAGCCAGGAGATTGAATAAGCCAGCCAGGAAACAAGATAACCATCAGCATGACATAAAGGTGGCATTCCACATCCACTTCCTTTTGTTGTCACAATTCTTTCCTAGCTCATTGCACTGTTTTATTTATGAAAAATTGTTGTGCACTGCACAGCACGGGAAGTTGTTGTCCTAGCTAGGTACTTAGGTAGGATCTAGCAGACATCATGTAAGATAGTAGGAGGCTTAGTTCTACAGTGAATGAAAGGTCATGTGCTAAGGGCACTAATCTTTTCTCTATATATGGACGATCTGTGACCAGTCCTTAACTTACAATTTACATGTGGCAATTTTATCTCTCTCTCTCTCTCTCTCTCTCTCTCTATATATATATATATATATATATATATATATATATATATATATATATATATATATATATATATATATATATATATATATATATATATATATATATATATGGAGAGTATATTCAGTAGCCAGCTACAAAAATAAGTTATTCTGTAGCCACCTCCATTTACGATAATTTTATATACTAATTTACGATAATGTCAATACATATTTACGATAGTTGGGTTACTATAACACATGGGATATTTACCATAACGTTATAGTAAACCACTTAGCAAGGGGTTACTATAATCTCGTAAATTAACATAGTAATTATCGTAACTCAAAGTGACTACAGAATAAGTTATTTTGTAGCCAGCTACGGAGTAGTAGTTCTATATATATCTATATATATCGTGGGTTTTCATCAGTTTCTTGTTTTTTTCCACATTTTGTATGCGTCACGACAGGTAGACCAGATGACACCGCAGCTTGTTATAACTGCTTGTTGGCTTCTAACACGGCATATGAGAGAAGTTCATCCGAGGTTATTGTAAATTACATGTAAAATATGTCTATAAACACGTAATAAGATGTCGAAACAGTTATCAATAAGGTACAGGAATCAGCAGGGACGCGGTTACTTGCATGGCCTGACGAAGAAGTGTGCCAGGCACGTGCTACAAGTAGTAGCACCACCGGCTGTATGTGCGGATCCGTTACTGGCCGGCACACGTCATTGGCCTTGCTTGCTTCCATAATTTTCAGTGTCTTCAAGAACACATAAAACTCAAGATATTTCTTCATGATCCCCTCCAGCATTCAGGGATGAAGCTAAGGAGAAAATGTCATGCACTTCTTCCGGGTTTACATACTATGCTCCAACAAAAACAATCGGTTTTATATATGTATATATCATCAAGCAATAAAGTGTAACAAAAGGAGACGCAGTATGAGGCTGCTTATTGCGTGAGGCCAGCTAGCTAGCAGATTGTTTTAGACTTTGTTTTGACCGTGGTTCTGGACGTTGCGTTTTAAAAAAGAGGGACATGTTTGGTGGTGGCCTGATTAGAATTTGCTAGTGCAAACGCGCATTAGGAGGGCCGCCAAAGAACGGCTGGAGTTGCCTAGCTAGCTCGGCCACGGCCTTGCTTTGCTTTTTGGAAAGCGCGCGAGCTCTCTGTTGTATTTGCACCTGCTGTACTCCACGCCGACTTGACCTCTCTTTTGTAGCGTAGGGGGTGCTCCGATCCTCAGAGCACCTGAATGGGCGTCGTACACGGGGAAAATACACATGTATTAGGCAAGAGACAAGGCCCCACGAATTCGGACAGCAGTTAGGACCAGTTTTGAAAGTTTGGTATATCAAAGCATCTCAAGAGACTTTTTATAATATCGTCCAGGAATAGAGATTTTGATAAAAAAAATCATTTTCAATTGGATGTCCAAATATTTATATCTATATCTATACCTAATAATAAAGAGGTAAAATTTCTCTCTACCTATTTTTTTGGTCCTTCCATTTTTTTTGTCCATCTCCTTCTAACTATTGGACAATGAGAAGTTTTTTCGTCCGAACTTATATATATAACCCTTTTGTCAAGCATGATACGGAGTCCGATTCCAAAAACATATTGGGTCATGTATGTGACCCGGACTCATATATCGTTCAGGAGTAGAGATTTTGGTAAAAAAAAAACACCTTTCAACAACATTTTCAATTGGATATCCGAATATAGATACCTTATATTTCAGATTTCTCGCTCTCCAAAGATGAATAGTGAGGATGACTCTCTGACTGCGCATAAGATATAGAAAAACTGTTGGAGAGTACAAAGATATAGAAATCAATTTTTACTCAAATGACTCTCCAAATGATGATTTAGATTATAGAAAAACTCTTAGAGATGCTCTTATACATCTAACACTACCGGAGACCGGCTCTTTGCCGAGTGCCAGGTGGTTTGCCGAGTGTTGTTTTTCGGGCACTCGGCAAAGACGCCTTTGCCGAGTGTTTTTTTTAACACTCGGCAAAGAGGCTCTTTGCCGAGTGTTTTTTTAACACTCGGCAAAGATTCTCTTTGCCGAGTGTTTTTTTTACACTCGGCAAAGAGCTTCTTTGCCGAGTGTTATTTTTTTGACACTCGGCAAAGAAAATTTCAAAGCACATTTTGAAGCAGTAAATTAATTCAAATGAAAAAGTTCTCAACTACAAAGTTGTATAACTCATCAAGATGTACAATGTTTATTTTGGTCTTTTCTTCATACGACAAAGTGAAAATAAATTTGTTCACAAATCTAACATATCTCTCTTGTAGTTTATGAAACTACAAGAGAGATATATAAGATTTGTGAACAATGTTAGAACGACCATGTCGAATGAATAGACGACCAAACAACCAAAATAAACTTTGTAGATCTCGAAAAGTTATGAAACTTTGTAATTGGCAACTTTTTGATTTGAAAACATCTTGTCATGCAAAACTGCGTTTGAATTTCAAAATTTTAAAATTCGAACTTTTCAAACGACCTCGGATGAAAAAACAACCAAAATAAACTCTGTAGATCTCGAAAAGTTATGAAACATTATAGTTGACAACTTTTTGATTTGAAAACATCTTGTCATGCAAAACTGTGTTTGAATTTCAAAATTTTAAAATTCGAACTTTTCAAACGACCTCGGATAAAAAAATAACCAAAATAAACTCTGTAGATCTCGAAAAGTTATGAAACATTGTAGTTGACAACTTTTTGATTTGAAAACATCTTGTCATGCAAAACTGTGTTTGAATTTCAAAATTTTAAAATTCAAATTTTGTAAACGACCTCGGATGGAAAAACTTCCTGAACTAAAAGTGTAGATCTCGAAAAGTTATGAAACTTTGTAGTTTACAACATTTTTATTTGAATTCGTTTAGGGCCTCAAACATGCAATTTATACTCGGTTTAGTATAATATATTGGGAACTAAAACGGAATCCAGACACAAGTGAGAGTGTGGTGTAGTGGTAGAGTAGGTACGTGCATAGCGGGACGTCTCGGGTTCGAATTGCGTCGGCCGCGTAGCCTTGAAATTCACGCGAAAAATGTCGGAGATGGGTGGGCGCTGGCCGGTGGGGGCCTCCATCGATAAAAAAAATTCTATTTTTTTTTTGGGTAAAAATTCCTATTTTTTCGGGTTTTTTTCGTTTTCAACTTTGCCGAGTGTCGGGCACTCGGCAAAGACACTCGGCAAAGTTGGCTTTGCCATCACTGTTTATGGCGAGTGCTGTACGCACTCGGCGAACCATTTGCCGAGTGTTTTATGTCTTTTACCGAGTGTTTCGGGCACTCGGCAAACTCAAGGAGTCCGATAGTGTAATACCTTTCTAAAATACTATAGTTCACACATTACACGTAGCTCTAAATCACTGCTTGGATGACCGATATCAATGAAAATAATAATACGGTGATTTATGTTGTTTTGGGCGAAAAATAAAAACTACCCAGGACAGAGATGATTATTTTTCTCCGACATATATTCCCCTAAAACTTTGATACTTTTTTCAATAAGACTCTTAAACATCTAGATAATCTACTATATAATTACAGGGCAAATGACTCCTATTGACATTTGTTCGTCCTACATCTAAACGCTGCACCCGTAAAGGCATATATAGGTTGATTGAATACAAACTTAGGATCAGGTTATTTTGCATTATGTTTTATAATGACAAAGGTGGGTATAAAATCATTTTGGGTATTTTAAATTATATTTCACAATGGGAGATCTGGTAATTTAGATACAAAGTTAGTGGGTTATTTTAAACTATCTTTCATAGTAGCAAAGGATGGTAATTTAGATGTAAAGTTAGGATTTATATTGAATTATGTTTCATAATGACAAAGGTGGGTAATTTAGATGCAAATTTAGTGGATTATAATTTATATACAAATTTAGGAGGTTATTTTAAATTATCTTTCATAATAGAAGGTGGGTAATTTAGATGTAAAATAGGGGTTATTTTTATATATTTTTCAATGGCAGAGGTGGGTATTTTTTTTTTCTAAATTATAGTAGATCCAATGACTATTGTGAGGGATGATGATTTGAGTCTCTCAAATTAAAGGCTAGATGTTTTTGATTATTTTGAGAATTTCTATGTTTTATCTTTTTCCTATCGCTTTTGGGAGAACTAAAATGGTGCCTTTTGTTGGGGCCTCTAACTAGTAATGGCAGATGCGGGTAGTTTTTTTTGAGCCTGGACTCCTAGTGTACAAGTTGTAGTATCTGTACTCTACACAACACACTCACACCACCACACACACGCACACCCCTTGAAGCTACAATCTATACACCTCAAACGTCCTTCTGGAAATCACTGAAGCCACACGAGCCTCGTAGACGACGGGCACGTCGTAGTCCCATTGTAGCGCCACACGAGTATCCCGGACCTACAAGATTATTATTTGGGAATAAATCCCCACGGTGGGAAATCATTGAGCCGAGCAGGGTTCGAACTCAGGACCGGTGGCTTCCACTCCGGGAGAGCTCACCATCCGAGCTGCAGCTCGGTCCCAGATGTGGGTAGTTTATATACAAATTTAGGGGTTATTTTAAATTATCTTTTGTAATGGTAGAGGTGGGTAACTGAGATGTACAATTAGGGGTTACTTTATTTGTTTTTCATAATGGCAGAGGTGGGTAATTTTTTTTTTCCAAATTACCACAGATCCAGTGGCTATTATTGGCGATAAATATTTCAGTCTTCCAAATTAAAGGCTGAATGTTTCTGATTATTGTGATAATTTTTAGGATCCAATGATTGCGTGTCTAATAAGAGAATTAATGTGATGCATCCGTTATGGTCTCTAATTAATAATAGTAAGATTTTATGCACAAGAAAATAGTCCCTCCTTCCTAAATTATATTTTGTTTTTTTAGATTCATAGCTTTTACTATATACTTAGATATATACCAGCTCTAGATACATAGTATAAAAGTAATATATCTAAAAAAGCAAGACGTCTTACATTTTGGAAGGGAGTGAGTGAGTGGCAGCTCTTACACTTGTCAACGATTACTATGCATCCGAAAAGATCTAGTACTGACCTTTGACTGATTTGTTTTGCTACACCTGTTCTATAGTACCGGTTTTCTTGACGCTGTGCAGTCTGAAAGCAGCGGACCACACGCAGAGAACCATTCCAAACTGAGCTACACGGCAAAAAAATTAAGACAATGGACTAGGACAATAGTGATCAAAGTCAAACTAGAGTACGTACCTTGCGCACGAACAGCATTTCCATTATTACGCCATATTGTCCGATCTTTGATTAGCGTCATCGTCCGCTCCCTACTTGCTGCTTCACTGAAGTCAAACACTTGTGCTGCTGAAACTCCAGCACCACTGTGGTCTTGTTGCCCGGCCTCCCTGCTTGCTGCTTAAATGTACATCTTCTTTATTATTTTAGGAGATATAAGTATTAGTTACATCTCACTAATAAAAAATTACAAACTTATTAGCAAGCAATCAATTCAAACCTACGCCAATCAAATTCACCCCAAGTCTTTAAAGTTGTGTGTAGGTGTCATATAGGTCCGCCAAAGTCTCAAAATACATTTTGAAGTCGTTGAAATTAGTTTGGGTCTCATCCATGTCCAAACGGTTGCTTACTTGAGCCGGTAGTGACGTGGATTTTATGCACAAGAAAATACTCTCTCCTTCCTAAATTAATATTTGTTTTTTAAAACTTATAGCTTTTACTATGTATTTGGATATATACTACGTCTAGATATATAACAAGTTAAAAACAATGTATCTAAAAAAACAAGACGTCTCATAATTTAGAAGGAAGGGAGTAAGCGGAAGCTCTTACACTTGTCAATGATTACTGTGCATCCACAAAAGTCTTTGTGACGAGCACAATTGAGGGCCTGTTTAGTACTGATCTTGACAAATTTTTATTTTGCTACACGTACGGGATGTGATCGATCTGACCTTCCACGTACAAGCACGTACACATGCTCTATAATACCCGGTTTCACGTTGTGCAGTCTGAAAGCAGCAGACCACACCGTCCACACGCAGAGAACCACTCCAAGCTGAGGTACACGGCAAAAAAAATTAAGACAATGGAGTAGGACACTGCCACACTGGTGACCAATGCAAAGTCAAACTAGAGTACCATATAGCGAATGCGGTACACATGAACAGCAAAGGCTCACGTAACAAGAATACCGTCTGTGAGATGCAAATAGCAACTTTTCATCTCAACGAAAATGGACAAAGGAGAATGCCGCTGGCTGGGTAGTTGTCAGGTACCATGAGCATCTAAAAGGGGGTGAATTGAGTGTTTAATTTACACTTAAAAGCTAGTGCTTAACTTACACTACCACTAGAAACCATAAGCTATTCAAGCAAGATGTATACATAAGGTCTTTTCTATTGTACTTTAACTTACGCATAACCCATAAAGGGTTTTGCAATCTAGAACCAATTGTATCAACTAACCTAAGCTAATCTAGGAAGGTAAGGGATGCACAAGTGAAGTACAAGCGGAAGCAAAAAAAAAAAAGAGTAAGTAACACGCTTATTAAATAAGAGAGGGTAAACTTCTAAAGACATGACGATATATATCCCTTGATGTCAATTGCCAAAATGCAACCCTTAGTCCACGTTACAGCTCCCACAAGATACGCTCTTGGTCGCCATGTCTCTTCTGGTCATAGTGTTAGATTCTCCATACCATGCCTCTACCAACCAAAGGTTAGCACGTGAGTCACATTGTTCTTAGTACTACCCCAAATCTCTTGGTCACCTTGATGCTATGTCTAATTTCTTAATCTTGCTAGAAACTTCACTATTACTATCAAGTTTATTACTGAAATTACTACTGGTATTGGGTACCCAAATCGTATTCTTCTTTTTTGTTTAAAATTGCTATTCTTTTTAATCTTATCGTTGGCAACATCATTCATCGTTACTACTTTCTTACCCTTTGTTGTGTCGGCCTATTCTGGCCCGATCAACACTCTTTTATTCTCAAGTCCGATCTTTGATTAGCGTCATCGTCCGCTCCCTACTTGCTGCTTCACTGAAGTCAAACACTTGTGCTGCTGAAACTCCAGCACCACTGTGGTCTTGTTGCCCGGCCTCCCTGCTTGCTGCTTAAATGTACATCTTCTTTATTATTTTAGGAGATATAAGTATTAGTTACATCTCACTAATAAAAAATTACAAACTTATTAGCAAGCAATCAATTCAAACCTACGCCAATCAAATTCACCCCAAGTCTTTAAAGTTGTGTGTAGGTGTCATATAGGTCCGCCAAAGTCTCAAAATACATTTTGAAGTCGTTGAAATTAGTTTGGGTCTCATCCATGTCCAAACGGTTGCTTACTTGAGCCGGTAGTGACGTGGATTTTATGCACAAGAAAATACTCTCTCCTTCCTAAATTAATATTTGTTTTTTAAAACTTATAGCTTTTACTATGTATTTGGATATATACTACGTCTAGATATATAACAAGTTAAAAACAATGTATCTAAAAAAACAAGACGTCTCATAATTTAGAAGGAAGGGAGTAAGCGGAAGCTCTTACACTTGTCAATGATTACTGTGCATCCACAAAAGTCTTTGTGACGAGCACAATTGAGGGCCTGTTTAGTACTGATCTTGACAAATTTTTATTTTGCTACACGTACGGGATGTGATCGATCTGACCTTCCACGTACAAGCACGTACACATGCTCTATAATACCCGGTTTCACGTTGTGCAGTCTGAAAGCAGCAGACCACACCGTCCACACGCAGAGAACCACTCCAAGCTGAGGTACACGGCAAAAAAAATTAAGACAATGGAGTAGGACACTGCCACACTGGTGACCAATGCAAAGTCAAACTAGAGTACCATATAGCGAATGCGGTACACATGAACAGCAAAGGCTCACGTAACAAGAATACCGTCTGTGAGATGCAAATAGCAACTTTTCATCTCAACGAAAATGGACAAAGGAGAATGCCGCTGGCTGGGTAGTTGTCAGGTACCATGAGCATCTAAAAGGGGGTGAATTGAGTGTTTAATTTACACTTAAAAGCTAGTGCTTAACTTACACTACCACTAGAAACCATAAGCTATTCAAGCAAGATGTATACATAAGGTCTTTTCTATTGTACTTTAACTTACGCATAACCCATAAAGGGTTTTGCAATCTAGAACCAATTGTATCAACTAACCTAAGCTAATCTAGGAAGGTAAGGGATGCACAAGTGAAGTACAAGCGGAAGCAAAAAAAAAAAAGAGTAAGTAACACGCTTATTAAATAAGAGAGGGTAAACTTCTAAAGACATGACGATATATATCCCTTGATGTCAATTGCCAAAATGCAACCCTTAGTCCACGTTACAGCTCCCACAAGATACGCTCTTGGTCGCCATGTCTCTTCTGGTCATAGTGTTAGATTCTCCATACCATGCCTCTACCAACCAAAGGTTAGCACGTGAGTCACATTGTTCTTAGTACTACCCCAAATCTCTTGGTCACCTTGATGCTATGTCTAATTTCTTAATCTTGCTAGAAACTTCACTATTACTATCAAGTTTATTACTGAAATTACTACTGGTATTGGGTACCCAAATCGTATTCTTCTTTTTTGTTTAAAATTGCTATTCTTTTTAATCTTATCGTTGGCAACATCATTCATCGTTACTACTTTCTTACCCTTTGTTGTGTCGGCCTATTCTGGCCCGATCAACACTCTTTTATTCTCAAAGTTAATTTTGTTTTTGGGAAGATTTTTCAAGTAACTTGTGCCCCAAGCATCTTGAGAGTTTAGAAACTTCGATTGACCTTCATTAATGGCAGATTGCAATTGATGATGACCAAACATATTGCAATTTCTAGTACTATGAGAAAATAAACTGTACAACTTGCAATATGTACGGCCTTTCAGTTCTGCATATGATGGCATAACATGGTGATATAGTAATCTAATATGTTCCTCTTGCAATAAAATATAAAAAATCTGATCATGCATAGTTATATCAAATGTATACCTTTTTATAGTATAACCGATCCTTCTGCGGAGACGACTTTAAGTCTAAGCAAACGAATGGTTTTGTCGACAGAATATCGTCGGCAGTACTCCGAGGGGTATCCCATGAAGGTAGATTGATCGGCAGAGATGTGTGTAATCGAGAACAAGAAGGCAACAGAGACAGACGAGTTAGACAGGTTTAAGCCGTCAATATGACGTAATACCCTACTTCTGTGGTCTGTTGGATTGTATTGGTTATCGTATCAAATTGCATGCCTTTGGAGGGGGTCCCTGCCCGTCTTTATATAGTTCGGGGGCAGGGTTACAAGTCGGTTAGATCTAGGAGATAACCGGAAAGTAATAACACATTATAAGAATCATGGGATCATACGTATCCTAACAGATCTCGTAGTATCTTCAGGATATCTTCCCGGTGTCTTGCGAAAGACGTCGAGCAGCGTCATGCCCCGCAAGGCTTCATCTTGTGGGCTGGGCCGCCCCTAGGGGCGCAGCCCATGTGGTCCGCCATGGGTATCTGGGGTTGTACCCCCCACAGCTAGTCCCCGAGCGCCTGGCATCCGTTGTGCAACACTGTCTTGAGCTTGTCCGAGCAGGTGCGAACAAAGCCGAGCAGTCAAACTCATGGTCCGACCACCGTGATGATTTGCCGAGCAGTTGTGAGCCATCGCCGAGCAGCATGAACCATCACCGACCAGTGTGAACTATCGCCGAGCAGTGTGAACCGTCGCCGAGCAGTGTATCCCTAGTTAGGCTTGCCATAAAGATGTAAGGAGCTCAAGTTCAAAATCAAAATTTTTCTCGCAGTGGACCAAGTGTGCCCACTTAGAGTCCGACCATGAGAAAGGGAGATAATCTTCTTCAGCTTTGGGAGGCACGGAGTCTTCCAGATTAAAGCAAACACACTCACCACGAGGTGAAGTGTGCCCACTTAGTCCCCGAGTCTAATAGTAGGTGACATAGTCGCGTAGTTCCAGGGTCCAAAGAAAAGAAAAGCACAAGGCCAGCCGAGCAGGCAGCCAGTCCCCGGGTGTAGCCCCGAAATGAGAAAAACACATTCATCGCAAGGTGAAGTGTGTCCACTTAGTCCCCGAGCCTAACAGTAGGTGACGTGGTCACGTGGTGCTAGGCTAAAAAATAGTAGTCAGTAGAAGAAAGTCCCTAGTGCGATGAGGAGCCAAGTCTTTTTGATGATGCCGTCCTTGAGCCACAAGTGGAAATCCTAGAGAAAACAAATCGCAGAGAAAAAACTAGAGTAACGGTTGTACAGTAGTAATTACTGAGCTATATCAGATGGCGAAGAAGTCGGCGAATATTTGGTGAGCAGTAACAACTTACGGCGATAAATGGGCGATACGGGCTGCAGTTGTGCGAAAGCCCAGGTAACAACCCACCACGCCATTTCAGAGAATTCGGAGAGGCACAAATCGCGGAGCGATTTCCTAAAAACCCTCGAATGCGAAAGGTGGGGGGAGTGCTTTATAACTATGCCACCGCACCCCGCGCTGCCACCTTCACCACTTTGTCGTTTCATCTTCCTCCTCAGCCCTCGCGCTTCTAGATTCATATTCACACGCATTTCAACTATGAATCCCAAACCAGATCTAAGAGATGGCACTGAAGAAAGGAGCTGGTAACCCGAAGAAGGCGAGCACCGAAGTCAGCCGTGATGAAGAGTGGGTGCCATCGTGCATGGGGGAGGCGGAGCTCAACTAGATGGTGGAGGCGGGTGTTCTACCAGACCGTGTCACCGCCGGAAGGTGGCCGACCAGTGATGAGCCCTACCCAATGCCTCATACTGATGAAGCTGTAGTATTTGAGGATTATTTCTGGCGCGAGTTATGATTTCCTGTTCATCCTTTCTTGAGGGATCTATTGGGGTTCTGGAGAGTCAGTCTGTGCAACCTCCACCCAAACACCATCTTGCACATTTTGATTTTCATTCATTTTTGTGAGGCATATATCGGGATTCTTCCCCACTTCAACCTCTTCCGTCACCTATTCTGGCTAAAGAAGAAGGGCGGTGGTGGTTCCAAGGTGGTCGGCGGTGTGTATCTTCAACTACGTGATGGAATGGCGGGCGAGTACCTCACTGTGCTGTTGAACACATCGCTAAAGGGATGGAACACCAGGTGGTTCTACATGAAGCAGAGCCATCCTACCATCCGCTGCGACGCCGACCACATCTCAAAGAGCCAGAAAAGCCGGTTGAAGAGGCCAAGCAGTGTCGATATGGATTAGGTGAGGGAGCTCCTTAGCCTGATAAAGGGCGTAAAGACAAACACCGGACTGGTGGCGGCGAGCTTCATAGTGCGCCATGTCCAGCCTTGCAAGGAGAGGGCCCACGAGGGCTTTGACTTCAAGGGGTACACCGACAGCACCCGGGAGAGGACAGAGATGCTGTCGAGGGACGAAGTGCTAGAGCGGGCCACAGAGCTATTCGCTCCATTTGCCTCGTTTAGTGTGTCAGGGTAGATGAGACCCTTTAACTGCACGAACTCGCCTCCTTAGGTAAACATCTCATCTGTGTGTTCCTAATCCTTTTTTATCCTATACTGTTGCTGAGCAATGAACTGATTCACTTATGGAAAGATCCATTCATAGGAACGAGCGGTGTACTTCTTGAGCATGCCGAGGGGCGATTGGCCGCAGGCAGTAGATGTCCAACCTCTAGCTCAGCCTAAGGAATGTACCATCAGCGCCTCGTTAGAGTCCGGAGGCGCAGACGTTGGTCGGATGGATAGTCCTCCCTCGGTGTCGGAGAATGTTCAGGGGAAGAGGGCAGTGGTAGATGAGCTAGCCCAAAAGACGGGGAAGATGGCTAGTGCCACTCCCCGCAAGCTGGGCGGCATCTTGTTTGGCGGTGACCAAACCACTTGGACGTAGAGTGCAGCGATGTTCGAGTGGTCGGATGACGACGAGGCTCCAGTAGCTCCTCCTCTGAGCACTAAAGCGCCTCCATGCAACACGCGTGTGGAGGAGCGATTGAAGGGAGGGGAGGGAGTCCCCGATTAGCATGCGAAGGGGGTCCCCAAGCAGCAGGCAAGGGGAGTCCCAGAGCAGTAGGCAGAGGAGAGGCCGATGGCGGAGACCATGAGACCTCCACCCTAGGGCACGGGAGTCAACCCTGGGGCCATGCCTGGGGTCTCGGGTAGGCAGCACCAGTTTAGAAAAGTTTACCGATAGGCCAACACGTAAGTATCCTTGCCTTGGAGTTATTTTGTTGTCGGATCCTTATCGCAGTGGCGATTAATGAGCTGATCTGATGCAGAGCGAGGCATATGAAGGAGTTGAACTCGTCCATCTAGACCGGCGAGCAACCAGGGGCTGGTCTCAGCATGGGGGCAATGCCGACAGATCCTGTCCTAGAGTCCCCAGGTGCTTGGCGGCCTATGGAGGAGTCAAGTGCCAATATCGATGGACTTGGTAGTGGCTAATGGTTGGCGTCGAAGGTGGACGGGTCGGCAGTGATGCCCGACGCTACGACAGAAGCTACTGGGGTTTTGGAGGTGGATGCTGGAGTTGCCGACACCATGCCGAAGTCTATAGCAGAGAAACCTGCGGTGCCAGAGGAGCCGATGGCGCTCCCTGAGGCATCGGGGGGCGTGGTCAGACATGCTATCTGGCCACCAAGCCCCCTGGTGGTGCCACCAGCCACGGAGGAAGAGGACAAGGTGGAAGAGATTGAATGTCAGGAATCATGACCCTAAGCTGCCCGAATCCTCCACAAGCGGGGCGATGAAGTGGTGGTTGTTGAGGAGGAGGACACCACCAGGGAGCTCAGGAGGCTGGAGTCCACCTTGTCGACGGCAATGAAGCAGATCAAGGTTAGCACTACATCATCAATGTTCATCTTTAACGTTGGAGATTGGAGTTCTTCGTAGTCTTGGTGCTTTTGTAGGGGATAGATCGGACTACCGAACAATGGCGCCAGCTGATCAAGAGGGTGGAGCCCCTCACTGAAGAAAACACAAAGCTAAAGGAGGCGATGAAGCTTATTGAGAAAAACATCCAGAGGGCCTAGCATGAGTGGGATCTTGCCAAGTCTCAAGCGCGGGATCTGTAATACCAGAAGGGGGCTCTATCCGAGCAGCTAGCGACTATGTTCGAGCAGTTGCGGGGTAGGTTCGAGTAGCTAGCCACTATCTCTGAACATCTAACGAGTGTTTCCGAGCAGCTGGAGCGGAAGTCCGAGCAGCTCAGAAACGTCTCCGAGCAGAGAAAACGTATGGTGTATCGGCGATTTTGCTTTGCATTGTTGAACAAGCATATTGTTGTTGACAACTATTGTGCTTGTAGAGTAAGATGCAGAGCTCAGCCAGCTGCGCCAAACCATCGAGCAACTCCAGGAGGAGAAGAAGAAAGCGATTGGGCAAGCGGAGAAGCTGGCCAAGGAGCTAAAAGGTGAGTACTTCGTGGTCGGCATTACTGCTGGAGTAATTTCTTTGCTTGATAGATCCTTATGATGCCTGTAGAGTATCATCGGAGGACCAAGGCACAGTTTGATGTGCTAGAGCAAGAGGCCAGAACCTAGAGGAGCAAGCTCGATGCCGTAGTTGCCGAAGTCAAGCTGGTGCTTGACTGCGTCGAGTCAGAGGTGGCTCCTCAATCCGATGGTAGGCTACCGCGTCTAGACACCATCATTGACAGGTGCAAGGCGGCGTGGGAGAACTTCAAAAGCTTCAACCGCGATGCCACTGTCACCGCTATTAAACACACCCTAGCGGTGGTCTGGTCCCACTACCCTGCCATTGATGTTCAAGCGATAGGGGCCAGATTCGCTAGAGGGACAGGCACGATGGAGCATCAGCAGCTGGAAGATGAGGTGGAAGACATGGTGAAGAAACTGGCCAATGATGTTGACCTGTTTGGCAAGATGGACGGCGATGGCGAAGCCCAATTGTCGGGTTCATAAACCCAGGGTCCCTCGAGGACCATCTTCCACGCCCGGGCTCGGCCCAGGAAAACAACATATATTTCATGGGCCGGCCCAAAAAAACTAAACCACAGTGGGCCAGAAGAGAAGTCTGGTCGTCGACCGGAAGGTCTACCCTTAAGAACAGGCGCCCGCTCATCAACTTCTTCGGCCCACCTCTCCGACCAGAGCACTCGCTTCAGGCACCAACCGTCTCCAAGTAGTCTCTCCAATCGGAAGGCTTGGCCCAAAACATCGCTTCCTACTCTGACCCCGTGACTCCAACCCCACGACTGGGGCTCGTAGGAAGCCTACTCACTGCTTTTCTCCGACCGACGCACCGAGAGTCGACTAGAGTCCTCCGACCAGGGGCTCCCCGTTTGGAAGGAACCAGAAGACATGCGGAGAAAGGCAAAGCATGGCTCACAAGTCAAAACCACTGTACCAGGGACCATACCCTGCACGAAACAGTGCTCTGCAGCCACCCTAACACAAAGTATTGTAGGGGCTGCTAGAAACTCCCATAAGGTAAGCCCCCCAGCGTGTCTCTGGACATCGATCACGGTATGGGCTCTAGGATTTGCCATACCGGGTGAACATAGCGCGGCTCCTCACATGCCACTAGGCATCCAGAAGTATTTGCAGGTACCGGCATCCATCCTTCCTGAAGAAGATAGCTCGACCCCCTGTGCACATCTGACATCCTACAGCGACATCGACAGTATTGGGGGGCTTCAACCATTATCTAGTTTTTATTACCGTAGGCAGCAAGGCTTAGAAATATCTATACTCTCTCCCTCTCACCTATAAAGACATCCCCTTCATCTATAAAAGGGGATGCGCTCCCTCCAATGAGGGGAGATTGACTTCACAAAGCTAAGACTCACTAGATTGACATCAACCCCTTACAATCGTAGGACCACCAAGTTCTGACCGCAACCCTTCTGGTCGGAGCCATCCGAACCTCTTGTATACCCCCTCCTTTCTCCTTCTCGTTTGTAATCCCACTACAGACTTTGAGCACCTGGGCTCAGGAATAAAGTCACCGACCGACCCCAACTGGACATAGGGCACGTTGCCTGAACCAGTATAAATCCTATGTCATTGAGTGCTAGGCCACCTCCGATCACAACGTACAGCAAAACTACAAATATTTACTAGTTGGTCACTTTCTTCACCGATAGTTGGCGCCGTTTGTGGGGAAGATGTTGTATGTTCAACACCTTTTGGTCATCGGATGGCCCATTTTTCCGCCACCCCTGCCGTGGTGGGCTCAGATGATACGATTCGTTTCGGCTCGCTGAAGTTCCCTGCACTCTCGCCCGCCGGGATGCGGGTTCCACCCGTCTTCGAGCCAGCCTAGGCCTTCCGCTTCAGGAGCCTAGACTTCGTCGCCGACCGGCTCGGCATACTCCACCTCCCGAGGAGGCTCGCGGCTCGACACCCATCGGAGGGACGTCCTCCATCGACTCCGAGACGGGCGACTTCGATGGCGTGGCATCTACACTTCATTCCGAGCAAACTCTCTGCTCAAACCCCGCTGTAGGTAATATACATGCTGTTATTTACTTACTACGCTCTATCTTCCACCAAATATCCGGTGGGTTACCATTGTCCCCGTCGTAGCCGCCATACGACCGGTTCCCCTATGGCCTCGCGTCGTCTATGGACGCATACGCCTAGGGACTCCTAAAGGTGCTGGCGTCACACCCTCTCACGTATGAGTTCATGGGGATGGCGAGCTATGCTTCCACCTATTTCCTCGACATTATGGATGACGACGTCGGGAGCGACGACTCCAGCATCGGCGACGTGGCGCCTAGCCACCGTCAGTCCTAGGAATATGCTGTGGCGGATGCCCCAGAACAGCCGTTAGGGGTAACAGAGTCCTTCTAGACCCATGCCTAGCCAGGCCCTCATGCGGATACCCCGAGCTCACATGTGAGCACGGGGAGGATCTACGATGATAGTGGCCGCATCAGCCACCAACTGCACCAACGCGCTCGACGCACCACACTGTGCCCCGTGCGCATAGACCTACGAGCGGCTCTCGAGATCACGCCCGTCAGCCCCAGCGCGATGCTCTAGTTCGGGGGACTGACCCCCACAATTCGCTCAGGCTAGTCAGAATGTTGCCGCCGCGGCAATGCTCCTATGTGACCTGCCTGAGCCGAATGACCCTCATGGACGGGCAATCCACCAGAACCTCCAGGCACTATTGGAGACCACCGCCGTTCAATAGGCGGAGTACTCCATATCGCGACGCCGACTCACGACCTCACTCCCTGTCCAGGGAACAAGGACGCAGCAGATGGGGCACTACACCCTGTCATTGTCTCAACCACCGATTGCGACACAAGAAGCCACAACCGCTCCTCGTCTTGACTTGATGACTGCCCCATGCTGACCGCCTATCTATGCGCGGCTCGGGCCAAACCAAGACACGCGCAGCATCGACCGGAGTCCCAGCCCTAATAGTCTAGAACCATGGACCTTTGTCCAACACCCCCAGCAAGCGCCTTTTCTGCCGTGCTTCAACGGGGGCCACGACAAAGGTAAGGCCAAGCGCCAGGATCAAGACAAGGGCCCCTCCACACAGAGGGGAAAAAGAATAGAAAGGATCAACGTCAACCGGCTAACTTCGCGTCGGTCGCCGCGGCCGATCACACGAGCACACAGCCCTAGCAAGACCCTCCGGGCCACTTCCACGATCTCATGGAGAGCTCGTGCACCAACCACAACTATCCTGTCAACCATCTCTACAAGGACTGCCAGCTCCTCAGGCGCCTGCTGAGGTAGGCCGGCAGGCCAAAGGACAAAAAAGGCGAGGAGGCAGCAACCAAAGAAGGGGGCGCAGTGGACAAGGATCCAGATGACTAGAGCATGAAGGGATCCGACCAGAAGCCTACCAACTGAAGGACAGTGATGACGACGCTCTCTCCAATGACCTTGGAATAGCTATGTCTTTTCTTCTTTTCCTAAGTTTCAGTCTTACCTTTACTTAGCGAACGCTCCTATAAGAGCACCCTGACCCGAACATCCATCACCCACTCGGCGGAGACCTGCTCTAACACCAACCGCGCGTGTGGCAGCAGGCTCACCCTAATTGACTGGATGTCCTCCATGCTCAGGCCTTCAGCATACCCGCCGCAGATAGTGGCGAAGTCCAGGTTCGAGTGGTACGTTGCCATCGAGGTCAGCACCCCCGACGCTCCATAAAACAGCCTACTCCTGACGAGGTCCTTGACCACGTCCGGGACCTCCACCAGCTGAACCGCGGGCGCGCTGGTACTTGGCGCTGACCCGAAGACTTCTGAGATGACGAGCTGGGCAGCGTTGCAAATCTGACCAAGCTCCCCCTCAAGAGCACGTCGCTCTTCACGGGACTTGGCTAGATCCTCGACATTCCGGCTAAAGTTCACCTTGGTCATCTCTAGCTCTCGCTCCAGCGCCTTCACCTTTTCTCCTAGCTTTGCGAGAAGGGTGACAAGCTCAGAAATAGGCTGGGGGAAAAGGAATCAACACCATGAGAAAACAAAAAGGTATGCATAGACGCGAGAGGCCTCAAGGGTGTGGCAGAACCTCCTAAGTTATAGGGCCCACATGCACCTATCACTGTCCGATGACCTTTGACATCTATGCATATGTTTCCATGAACTTAAAAAGACTGTCGGGTGTCCTCGGGGAACCCCGAATCATCCATGATTTCCGAGCAGGATCACATTACAGAGTCATTGCAGTATTACAACATTTATTCAAATATCAAAACCAGAGTAAAAACAGCGGAAGTCTTACGATAATATAGTTTACAAACCAGTTGTTTCAAACCTTACAAACTAAGTTCGATAATTATTACAAACCATAGTAGTAGTGGAGTGGCATAATTAATATAGACATATCACACAAAATAAACATCCTGCCCAAGGATCACACATTTACTTCTCATCGTCAGAACGAACGATAGTCATGCAGCACGATCCAAAACAGATCTGCTCATGAGGCTCACCTGCAACAAGGGGTCAACGAACCCTGAGTACGAAAGTACTCAACAAGACTTATCCGAAATATTAACTGATAAACTCAGTAATGCAGGCTCAGGGATTCAAGGTATAGCTTTAACAATGATCAAAGTTCTTTTGCGTAAAAGCTCTTTTAACAACATTCTTTATATAGAAAACTTCTCAAGAATTATATACAAAGCTGACGCGATCCGCACTGAGATCATGAGACTTCATATCCAACACCTTCACAAGCCTTATTCAAGTTTCGGTTATTAATTCTACGATGATGAACAGTGAGTTGAGTCTCCTTAACCGAGGAGCAACGACGATTCGAACCGATTAAGCCTAGCTGGGGATTCTAGACCACACGACATATGCAGGTCCCTGACCTACATATCCAACCTACCCTCGGATCCCCTAAAACAAGAACGGGTCCGCGCCACCCGAGAACACAGTACTCCACCATTCCAGCCCATGGCCACATGGGTACACGCTATTCCCGCCATCTCTCCACTCCCAGTGCGCGAGTAGCCATTCTCGTAATAGAATTGCCAAGTTCAGGCTTACCGGAGTATGTGGTTAGTACTACAAATTCTCACCTCATACAATTCAACAACGGACGTGCCTTAATCGACACAGGCGGAAATAACCCGCTCACAAGACCTCCATGTCTTGTGGCTCACACACACCGAGTCCGCCTGGTCTAGATTTATTACTCCACATTCCCATATCACATGCTAACATAATTAACCAATGTTCCATTTGTTACTTGCAGGTGGCAGGTAGTCACCCGACTTTCATCGTTCTACGCATAGCTAAGCAAAACTAGGCATATACGAGTTTTAGACTGGTAATATGGTAAATATGGAATAACAAGGGTGGTAATGCACCAATTAGGCTCTTACTTAACTCCTAACCACTTAATGCAGTAACAGAAAGCAAAAGCGAAATTAATTTGTAAAACACAAGGTAGGGTTGTATGCATCCGGGGCTTGCCTTCGTTGATGGAAAAGTCAGTTTCCTAGCGACGTTACACAAGTACACGATCCGACCTCAATAGATGGATTAACCTCTTCAACAGCTTGATTAACTACCACGTTTTCACCTTCGTTCACTACACGTAATAACAATGCCATGTTCAACATGATGCGGAATACTAAATATGATGCTCGATGATGGATACAAAAATTAACAATTTGAATACAACTTTCCTTCGCGGTACAGTTGCAAGTCAAACAAACTAAATCTTTATCGTAACACATACATCAATTGCCAAGGATCATTATCAACTAATGACCCGAGGTCATCACTCAATCCAAAATTACAAACAAAACCTAAATCACTAAAGGTTACTATTTGCTTTTATGAATTAATTATTTAATTCAAAATTATGAAATAAATCAACTTATTCTAATTGAGCTCAAAATTTTAGTACATGTTCATTACATGATAAGTAAGTGGCAAAACAAATTTCATAATTTTTGGACAATTAAATAAGCCTAGAAAAATCATGGAAATCCATTTATTAATAAATTGAGCAATTTTTACCACATTCAAAAAGTATTGAAAAATATTATTTCATATTTTTATTAAATACTATACATCACAAAGAAGTCACTCAAACATTTTCATAATTTTTGGAGTTCTAAATAAATCTACACAAAAATAACAAAAATAGACACTATTCATTCAAATCTGAAAATAGAAAAATCCATTTGAACGCTGAGTCACTGACAACGGGTCCCACCTGTCATCCCTAACCTCGCGTGTTTGACTACGACGGCGACGGCGCTGACCGACGATTTCTCGCCGACGGCGAGTCCAACGGCGACGGCCAACGTACCAAAATGATCACCAAGACTAGGCGCATCGATTGACGTCCCTATCAGCACTGATTACGGCCCTATACTAGCTCAGTCGTCGGCCATGGCGGACACGGTGGCACGGCGACACAACTGCCGGCGAAACGAATGCCAAAAACGGGGAAACAGAGGGCATGGGAAGGTCCAGTAGCTTACCACGAACACGTTGGAGCAAAGAACGAGACCGGATAAGCTACGATGACACGGGTCGACGTTGACTAGCGGTCACTGGCGGAGCAAAACGTCGTCGGCGATGGTGTACCGGCGACTACAGTGGTCAAAATGAGCAACCAGCTATGGATTAAGTACTACATCATCGAGACGAAACAGAATCAACCAAAACCAGGGACGGAGATGCACCGTGGAGCTTTGGCCGCGGCGAATTATGCTCGGCGGAGGAGTTGCCGGCCGCGAGGAAGAAGACGATGCAACTTGAGTTCCCAACCTAGACAAGTTGAATTGGTGGGTTGGCTGGATGCGCAAGGATACGGCGGAGTTGGAGCATGCTTTGCTGTGATGGCGTGGGCGCTGGTTCGACGGCAAAAGCTCGACGGAGCTGCGGCGGCGGTGACTGGAAAACAGAGGAGAAAAGAAAACGAAGAACGGCGACGGTGGCTGGCTTATAACGCGACCAAGGAAGCGCAAAGAAGCCACGCGGAAGCCTTCACCATGCCAACGCGACGCCCAGACGGCCACGCGCACGACTGGAAGCAAGCCGAAGCTCGCCGGCGGTGTAGCGCAAGCGGTGAACACTGTTCATAGTAATTACAAGTTTGCCATTCACCAAAATTCACAAATTACTCCCAAATTTTCATAACAACTCAAAAATCTCCAAAAACAAAAGTTGCTCAAAATCAAAAGTTCTACAACTTTGCTTTTATAACCATTTCCTAATTCGGTCTAGATTTTGAAATGAACTTTTGAATTCAAATAGGGAAATTTAACGAATTACGCCTTTTTGAATTACTCAAAATTTTTCTAAACAACTTGAAAAACTCCAAAAACAAACTTTGTATAACTTGCCAAGCTCTACACTTTTGCTTTTGGGCCCAACCCCAAAATATGCTTAGATTTTGAAATGGATTTTCAGGGTAGGGTTTAAATGTTGAAAAGCGGGGTTTTCTGGAAAAAATTCAAAATCCAAACAAACATTGACTTGAGTCAAACAATACAATGCAACACATACCACATAAATATAAACTTATTTTAGTGTATGCATCTCAAAGTTTCACCAAATGCCAAATGCTTTGCAATGCATATGATGACATGTCAGATTTTAATATTTAAACACCCGAGGTGTTACAATCCTTCCCCCTAAAAGAAATCTCGCCCGAGATTCAAAGCCATAGGGTAAGTAATGGAAAAGGAAAGTGTCACGAGAACACATACAAACTCTGTTCATAAAACTGCTGAGGTTCCTTTACAAAACACAATTTGTACTATCGAACTCAACTTACATTACTCTATTCTATTTTGACGCTAGAAACTCTGGAAACTTTTCTAACAAGTAATCTTCGGATTCCCAAGTAGCTTCCTCTTCTGAATGTTGATTCCATTGTATTTTATAGAACTTGATTGTCCATCTTCGAGTAACACTGATCTTTCTGATCTAACACTCGGATAGGATATTCGGAATAAGTTAAATCCGGTTCTAGTTCTACTCCTTCAACTTGAACATTCTGTTCAGGCACTCGAAGACACTTTTTCAATTGAGAAACATGGAACACATCATGCACAGCTACAAGATGTTCAGGTAACTTCAAGCGATATGCCACTTTTCCATACCTCTCCAAAATTTGATATGGTCCAATGTATCGGGGTGCCAACTTTCCTTTAACACCAAAACAGGGTAACTCCCTTCATTGGTGATACTTTCAAATATACAAAATCTCCTTTGGTAAATACCAATGGTCTCCATCTTCTATCTGCATAACTCTTTTGTCGAGATTGAGCTATCTTCAAATTACTCTATATTTGTCTAACCTTGTCTTCTGTTTCTTTCACAAGGTCAACTCCAAAGAATCTTCTTTCTCCAGGCTCAGACCAACTTAATGATGTCCTGCATCTACGACCATAGAGTGCTTCAAATGGAGCCATTCTAATGCTTTCCTAATAACTATTGTTGTATGAGAACTCGGCCAAAGGTAAGCACTCATCCCACTTATTGGAATAGTTAAGGACACAACACCTTAACATATCTTCAAGTACTTGATTAACTCTTTCAGTCTGTCCATCGGTTTGCGGATGATAAGCTATACTATACAGAAGTTTGGTACCCAATGAAGAATGCAATTGTTTCCAAAAGTTGGAGACAAACTGTGTACCTCTATCTGACACAATAGTCTTGGGTACTCCATGGAGACTCATGATTCTTGCTAAATACATCTTGGCATATTGGATCGTAGGATATATTGTCTTGACTGGAAGAAAATGTGCTGACTTAGTGAGTCGATCTACAATAACCCATACTGAGTCAAATCCCTTTGATGTCTTGGGTAGACCAACAATAAAGTCCATACTTATGTCCTCCCACTTCCAAGATGGAATAGGTAATGGTTGCAATTCACCAGCAGACCTCAAATGTATAGCTTTCACCTTTTGACAAGTATCACACTTTGCTATGTATCTAGCAATCTCTATTTTCATTTTAGTCCACCAGAATCTTTGCTTCAAGTCATGGTACATCTTGTTACTTCCCGGATGGATTGATAACCTAGTAGCATGTGCCTCATCTAGAATTGACTGCCGCAACTCAGGAACTTTTGGTACCACTAGGCGATCCTTGAACCGCAACACATCTTCATTGTCAATACTAAAGCATTCCGCTTTTCCATTCTTGACTCTTTCCTTAATATGGGCTATACCCTTGTTTTCCTTCTGAGCAGCAATAACTTGATCTCGAATAGTGACTTCAACAATTATGTTGGTCAAACTTCCTTGTTGAATTACTTCTACATTCAACTTTTCCATTTCTTGACATAAATTCAAACCCATTGTTCTCACTGTCAGACAATTGCAATAACTTTTGCGACTGAGAGCATCTGCAACTACATTTGCTTTACCAGGGTGATAATGTACTTCCAAATCATAATCCTTAATCAGTTCTAACCATCTTCTTTGTCGCATGTTCAACTCTGACTGAGTAAAGATATACTTTAAGCTCTTGTGGTCTGTATACATATGGCACGTATTACCAAGCAGGTAATGCCGCCAAATCTTCAGAGCATGAACCACAGCTGCTAACTCCAAGTCATGAGTCGGATAGTGTTCTTCATGTTGCTTAAGTTGCCGGGATGCATAAGCAATGACTCGGCCTTCTTGCATCAACACACATCCAATACCAATACCTGAAGCATCACAATAAACATCAAACGGCTTCTCGATGTCAGGTTGGGCTAATACTGGTGCAGTGGTTAACAGTCTCTTCAAAGTCTGGAAAGCCTTCTCACAATCTGATGACCAGACAAACTTAACTTGGTTCTTCAACAATTCAGTTATGGACTTTGATATCTTTGAGAAATCTAGAATAAACCAATGGTAATATCCCGCCAAACCCAGAAAACTCTGAACTTGATGAACTGTGGTTGGCGGTTTCCAATCAAGCACATCCTTTACTTTGCTTGGATCAACTGCAACTCCTTCGGCCGACAAGACATGTCCAAGAAATTGCACTTCCTTAAGCCAAAAATCACACTTGCTGAACTTGGCATATAGTTGATGTTCTCTCAAATGGGTCAGAACAATTCTGAGATGTTCCACATGTTCTTTCTTATTCTTGGAATATACTAAAATGTCATCAATAAACACTACTACAAACTTGTCTAGCTCCGGCATGAATACTGAGTTCATTAGATACATGAAATGAGCTGGAGCATTTGTCAAACCAAAAGACATTACCAAGTATTCATATAATCCATATCTTGTGGTAAATGCCGTTTTGGGAATATCCTCAGGCTTTATCTTGATTTGGTGATATCCTGATCTCAAATCTATCTTGGAGAAAACTTTGGCTCCGGCCAATTGATCAAAAAGCAGATCTATCCGAGGTAATGGATACTTATTCTTGATGGTCACTTCATTCAATGGACGATAGTCAACACATAACCTCAGGGTCTCATCTTTCTTTTTCACAAAAATTGCCGGACATCCCCAAGGTGAAGAACTAGGTTGGATAAACCCTTTCTCAATCAATTCTTGTAACTGAGTTTTCAACTCGGCCAATTCCTTAGGTGGCATCCTATAAGCTCTCCGAGAAATCGGAGCTGTTCCAGGTTGTAACTCTATATTGAACTGTACATCCCTATCAGGTGGTAGACCGGGTAAATCTTCAGGAAACACATCCAGAAATTCACACACTACCGGAATATCTCTAATCTCTTTGACAGCAGTTGCACAAATCTTGCCCACTGATCTTCTTAGGGTTGGAAGTTGGATAAGAAGTTGAGAATTACTATCAGGCAAACTCACTCTTAAGGTCCTATTCAAAGCATCTATAACAGCCTTATGCTGATACATCCAATTCATTCCCAAAATTACATCTATATCCTGATCCTTAAGGATAATCATGGTAGTGGGAAAAATATGCCCACCCAGGTTTACGGGTACCTGGTATACCATTTCCTTAGTACATAGACGTCCCCCTGGGCGACTGTATAAAGAAACTTTCCTTTGTTGCCCCAATTGAAATTTCATGCTTCACGACAAATGTTCTATTGATGAATGAATGCGATGCGCCAGAATCAAAAAGTATAACTGCAGGGTGATTGGCAACAGGAAACATACCCATCATCACTGGCTCCCCTTCCGGAATTTCTCTAGCTTGAATATAGAACACCCGTCCTGTCTTCCTCTCATCTTTGCCCTTCTGAGCATTCTGATTGGGGTTCTTGTTTGGTGCCTGACCCTGTTGTTGATTAGCAGGGGCCTTCTGATAATTTTGATTAGCCTGCCTAGGATATGGACATTCCCTGGAGAAATGACCAGTCCTTCCACAATTGTAGCACAGATAGTTGTGACCCTGGGATGTTCGAGCATTGCCACCAGGAGCATTGGTTGATTGTGAGTTCGGATAGGTTATAGCAGGACGGATATTTGACTGTTGCCCGGCTTAGAACTGCGGCGAACGATAAGGAGGACGATTATGATGTACTGGATGATAAATCACCCTCTGCCTCTTCTGATTTCCCCCAAAAGATCCAGACGGCACACTCTTTTTCTTTTTGAGCTCCTTATGCTGCCGATACTTTGATTCTGAAGCAATTGCAATATTTACTGCCTCATGGTAAGTGACATTGGTGCAAGTGGTCATCATAGTCTGCAACTTGGTATTCAGGCCTCTCATAAACCACCTCTTCTTCTTGGCATCAGTATTGACATGTTCGGATGCATATTGGGACAGATGATTAAATCTTCCCACATACTGCATCACGGTTTGATCTCCTTGTTTCAAAGCAAGGAATTCATCTAGCTTCATAGCCATCACTCCTTCAGGGATATAATGGGCTCTGAAGGCAGTACGGAACTCAGCCCAAGTTATTGGAATGCCAGCAGGTTGCATAGCCACTAAGTTTGCCCACCAAGCACTTGCTGCTCCTCTAAGTTGTTGGGCGGCAAACGTAGGTTTCTGATACTCCGTGCATGGGATAAGGTCAAATTTCTGCTCCATGGTTCGAAGCCAGTCATCAGCCTCCAATGGTTCATCTGCCTTGGTGAACACCAGGGGGTCTTGTGTCTGTGAAATCAACATATGTAGCCTCCTAGTCGGTTATGGTGGCGTCCACGGTTTCCGTACATCTGATTCTGATTACTCTGAGCCATCTCATGAAGCAAACGAGAATTTTCAGCCGTCACATTGACAAGTGCAGTTATAGCATCAGCTAAATTGGTTGGAACTGGTGGCGGATCTGGAATACCGTCCTCATCTTGTGAAGTTCCCGGAATAAACGAACCCCGCGTACGACGCATCTGCTCATAACAAACCAAACTTTATTCACATGTCTTTATTGAATTGTACCAAAGCTTACTCTAGACACATTACATAGAGTTTACTAATGTACAAACAAACCCACGAGTACGAGAACAAAACTACATAACTTAGCTAGAGCTACTATTATACAACTCTACTCTTTTCCTCAATTTCTTCAAACTTCAGGCTCGGTATCCATTCCGGAATTATTACCGCCTTCATCATCACTTTCATCGATCATTACTAATTCTTTAGGATCTTCTTCTTCTTCCTCTCCCGATTCATCATCATCGGCAAGGATGACACCGGGGTCCATGGCATCAGCTTGAGGCTCATGATTCGGATTCAGTAGATTGCTAAGCCTATGAACCTCCTCATGTAGATATGTATTATGTTCTTCTAAATCTTCTACATAGAATTCTAGCTCATGAGTTCTAGCTCTAGCTACATTTTCCCTGTGCCAAGCTTCATTTCTTCCTTCCACCGTACGAACTAGCATACTTTCACAGTTCCTATGCGCGGTGGTGAGCTACCTCAATTGACCCTATAATTCTCCTATTTGTATAACATCCAAAGCCCTATCTCTAGTAGATTGTGCTAACTCCATAGAAACCCTCAGTATCTCTGCCTAGGGATTCAGGCCTAGTACTGCTACTGCTAGCACCATCATTTCTAGGGGCAAGTTGGTGACAAGGAACTCCTTTGGGTCCGGTGGACTTACGGGGCGTCATCTTGGCACGAGCCATACTATAGGAAACCAATTGAATCCAAGTAAGACCATTTGATCAAAATCCAAAAAGTAGCTAAGATGGATTACATTCCTCAAACCAGACTCACTACTTAACTCCAGACTAAGAGGTGAAGGAAGTAACGAGTGAATTATTCCTGATGCATGAATCGTTCTTACGAACAAAAACATCAAAGTTAATAATGTACATAAAAAACATTTATTTTTATATAGGGCATAGTAAGATTACTACTCCACCACACAAAAACCTTTTTAATCAAATATGGAATGGTGAGAAAGAAATAAGATAAGTCAGAAGCAATTTGGACCAAATTATCAAGTTAAATTTAGTCATCCCAATCATTTTGAAGTTTTTGTAAAACAATACAACAAAAACCTTGTAACGATTGCTCTGATACCATTCTATGGCAGAACCTCCTAAGTTATAGGGCCCACATGCACCTGTCACTGTCCGATGACCTTTGACATCTATGCATATGTTTCCATGAACTTAAAAAGACTGTCGGGTGTCCTCGGGGAACCCCGAATCATCCACGATTTCCGAGCAGGATCACGTTACAGAGTCATTGCAGTATTACAACATTTATTCAAATATCAAAACCAGAGTAAAAACAAGCGGAAGTCTTACGATAATATAGTTTACAAACCAGTTGTTTCAAACCTTACAAACTAAGTTCGATAATTATTACAAACCATAGTAGTAGTGGAGTGGCATAATTAATATAGACATATCACACAAAATAAACATCCTGCCCAAGGATCACACATTTACTTCTCATCGTCAGAACGAACGATAGTCATGCAGCACGATCCAAAACAGATCTGCTCATGAGGCTCACCTGCAACAAGGGGTCAACGAACCCTGAGTACAAAAGTACTCAACAAGACTTATCCGAAATATTAACTGATAAACTCAGTAATGCAGGCTCAGGGATTCAAGGTATAGCTTTAACAATGATCAAAGTTCTTTTGCGTAAAAGCTCTTTTAACAACATTCTTTATATAGAAAACTTCTCAAGAATTATATACAAAGCTGACGCGATCCGCACTGAGATCATGAGACTTCATATCCAACACCTTCACAAGCCTTATTCAAGTTTCGGTTATTAATTCTACGATGATGAACAGTGAGTTGAGTCTCCTTAACCGAGGAACAACGACGATTCGAACCGATTAAGCTCAGCTGGGGATTCCAGACCACACGACATATGCAGGTCCTTGACCTACATATACCAACCTACCCTCGGATCCCCTAAAACAAGAACGGGTCCATGCCACCCAAGAACACAGTACTCCACCATTCCAGCCCATGGCCATGTGGGTACACGCTATTCCCGCCATCTCTCCACTCCCAGTGCGCGAGTAGCCATTCTCGTAATAGAATTGCCAAGTTCAGGCTTACCGGAGTATGTGGTTAGTACTACAAATTCTCACCTCATACAATTCAACAACGGACGTGCCTTAATCGACACAGGCGGAAATAACCCGCTCACAAGACCTCCATGTCTTGTGGCTCACACACACCGAGTCCGCCCGGTCTAGATTTATTACTCCACATTCCCATATCACATGCTAACATAATTAACCAATGTTCCATTTGTTACTTGCAGGTGGCAGGTAGTCACCCGACTTTCATCGTTCTACTGCATAGCTAAGCAAAACTTGGCATATACGAGTTTTAGACTGGTAATATGGTAAATATGGAATAACAAGGGTGGTAATGCACCAATTAGGCTCTTACTTAACTCCTAACCACTTAATGCAGTAACAGAAAGCAAAAGCGAAATTAATTTGTAAAACACAAGGTAGGGTTGTATGCATCCGGGGCTTGCCTTCGTTGACGGAAAAGTCTGTTTCCTGCGACGTTACACAAGTACACGATCCGACCTCAACAGACGGATTAACCTCTTCAACAGCTTGATTAACTACCACATTTTCACCTTCGTTCACTACACGTAATAACAATGCCATGTTCAACATGATGCGGAATACTAAATATGATGCTCGATGATGGATACAAAAATTAACAATTTGAATACAACTTTCCTTCGCGGTACAGTTGCAAGTCAAACATACTAAATCTTTATCATAACACATACATCAATTGCAAAGGATCATTATCAACTAATGACCCGAGGTCATCACTCAATCCAAAATTACAAACAAAACCTAAATCACTAAAGGTTACTATTTGCTTTTATGAATTAATTATTTAATTCAAAATTATGAAATAAATCAACTTATTCTAATTGAGCTCAAAATTTTAGTACATGTTCATTACATGATAAGTAAGTGCCAAAACAAATTTCATAATTTTTGGACAATTAAATAAGCCTAGAAAAATCATGGAAATCCATTTATTAATAAATTGAGCAATTTTTACCACATTCAAAAAGTACTGAAAAATATTATTTCATATTTTTATTAAATACTATACATCACAGAGAAGTCACTCAAAAATTTTCATAATTTTTGGAGCTATAAATAAATCTACACAAAAATAACAAAAACAGACACTATTCATTCAAATCTGAAAACAGAAAAATCCATTTGAACGCTGAGTCACTGACAACGGGTCCCACCTGTCATCCCTAACCTCGCGTGTTTGACTACGACGGCGACGGCGCTAACCGATGATTTCTCGCCGACGGCGAGTCCAACGACGACGGCCAACGTACCAAAATGATCACCAAGACTAGGCGCATCGATTGACGTCCCTATCAGCACTAATTACGGCCCTATACTAGCTCGTCGTCGGCCATGGCGGACGTGGTGGCACGGCAACACAACACCGGCGAAACGAAGCCGAAAACGGGGAAATAGAGGGCATGGGAAGGTCCAGTAGCTTACCACGAACACGTTGGAGCAAAGAACGAGACCGGATAAGCTACGATGACACGGGTCAACGTTGACAGCGGTCACGGCGGAGCAAAACGTCATCGGCGATGGTGTACCGGCGACTGCAGTGGTCAAAATGAGCAACCAGCTATGGATTAAGTACTACATCATCGAGACGAAACAGAATCAACCAAAACCAGGGACGGAGATGTACCGTGGAGCTCTGGCCGCGGCGAATCGTGCTCGGCGGAGGAGTTGCCGGCCGCGAGGAAGAAGACGATGCAACTCGAGTTCCCGACCTAGACTAGTTGAATTGGTGGGTTGGCTGGATGCGCAAGGATACGGCAGAGTTGGAGCACGCTTTGCTGCGATGGCGTGGACGCTGGTTCGACGGCAAAAGCTCGACGGAGCTACGGCGGCGGTGACTGGAAAACAGAGGAGAAAAGAAAACGAAGAACGGCGACGGTGGCTGGCTTATAACGCGACCAAGGAAGTGCAAAGAAGCCACGCGCACGACTGGAAGCAAGCCAAAGCTCGCGCGGCGGTGTAGCGCAAGCGGTGAACACTGTTCACAGTAATTACAAGTTTGCCATTCACCAAAATTCACAAATTACTCCCAAATTTTCATAACAACTCAAAAATCTCCAAAAACAAAAGTTGCTTAAAATCAAAAGTTCTACAACTTTGCTTTTATAACCATTTCCTAATTCGGTCTAGATTTTGAAATGAACATTTGAATTCAAATAGGGAAATTTAACGAATTACGCCTTTTTGAATTACTCAAAATTTTTCTAAACAACTTGAAAAACTCCAAAAACAAACTTTGTATAACTTGCCAAGCTCTACACTTTTGCTTTTGGTCCCAACCCCAAAATATGCTTAGATTTTGAAATGGATTTTCAGGGTAGGGTTTAAATGTTGAAAAGCGGGGTTTTCTGGAAAAAAAAAATTCAAAATCCAAACAAACATTGAACTTGAGTCAAACAATACAATGCAACACATACCACATAATTATAAACTTATTTTAGTGTATGCATCTCAAAGTTTCACCCAATGCCAAATGCTTTGCAATGCATATGATGACATGTCAGATTTTAATATTTAAACACCCGAGGTGTTACAAAGGGTGGAGAGATCCTCTACCTGCTGAGCTGCCTGCTTGCGTAACCAAGCACTCGCGTCCTCCATCCCCATCACCTGGTCCCAAAGCATGAGCACCTCCTGATCCACCTCCGACCGGGCCCTCTACTCTGCCTCTAGGGCCTTTTGTGCCGACTCCAGGGTGGCTCGCTCTGGCTCAAGGGCTGCTAAGGCCTCTTGGAGCATTGCTCAGTGCTCGCCAGGGACGTGCACAGCCCCGCCTCAGTCTCCGCATTGGCAGACCTTTGCTGCCTCGAGCCCTTGCTCGGCATCAGTCACCCGCTCTACCGCACGCTGCTCCTCCACCCGCACCGTAGCCGCCTCGGCCGCTCAGACCTGGGACTCGCGGCAAGCGAACTCCACCCGGCGCTCAAGCTTGGCCATCTAGGCTTGTTCTGCCCAGAGGAAGTGAGACTTATAGGACGACACCTTCCTTATTTCCTGTGGAAAACAGGCGTTATAAAAACAACCGATGAAAGATTCAAAGGGCAAGGAGAAGTACCAGAAACTCACCTTCGCGGCAAGCTGCAGGTCGACCTCAACCAACTGCTAGGCAAACTAAGCCTGGTTCTGGGTGCACTCTAGCTTTACGGACAGCTCGGTGAGCTTGGACACCATGGCATGCCCTTGTCCGCCAAAAATTTCCTAGAGCTGGTGCTCCTGGGAATCCCAGAGGACGAACCTCGCCTTCGACGGGTCCTCGGGGAAGTGCCACTCCATGTCACCCACCGATGAACCGCCGGAGGGCCCAGCCTCCAACCGGAATACTGCAAGCTCTCGCAGCGACACCGGTGGATCCACCACGGTATCCGCCTCATTGTTAGATGGGATCTCCACCACCATGTTCGCATGAGACACCGCCTGGCGTCCCAACTCCATTCCGGCCATGCTTCCCTCCTGTGTCTTTGGCTCCGATGGCAGGGATGGGATGTGCAGCCCTCCACCCGACGCGGTGGGGAGCTCTCCCCCCTTGTCTCCTCCATCGCGACCAGCGTAGGAGGGGCCACAAGGGTTACCTCCACCACCGGCATTGGGATCGCCACCAACATCGTCATTGCCATTGTCACATTACCAGCAGCCGTCTCGAGGGACACCACCCCCGAGAGGGAAGGGTTCGCCGCTGGCACTCTATTGCCCCCCTCGCTCGCCGCAACACACTGCAGAGTGGGCCTCCAAACCTCCTGCATAGAGGTTGGGGTGATGCTCAACCCTGGCGTCCCCCGGCCGCTGACAAAAATCATGGTAAGCCACATTCCAAAAAGACTCGACCACCAAAAGTTGAAGAAGCAACAAAAGAAAGCATACCGGGTGGCGAGTGGCACTACTCTGAAGACAGGCTCCGACGACAACAGGCCCATAGGACGAGGACCACTCTCGAACTGCGACCCACGCCCCCTCACTTTAGATGGGGTCGGAGTCGTCCCAACCCGCTCCTACCTGGCCTGTGGGTCGCTATGACCTCTAGTTCGGGGCTCCCCGACCAGAGCAGCGGGCGGGGCGTCCCCTGATTGTGAGTCACGCATTGACCGGGCACTAGTCTGCCCCTCGAACCACCTAAACTGATTGCCTACACCCACGGTAGGCAGGGCCTTCTTTGGTCGCAAGTTCAGCGTTGGCACCGGTCTTGTCACCACACATTCACCGGGCCGCCCCTCAGACTGCCTGGCTCATCCGGCCGTGTCCGCCACAGGCAATGACAGAGCTGGCAACGCCATCGAGGGGTGCGGTGACCATGTCCGCTTCACTGCTTGCTCTCCAACGGCGTCTATGCTAGCCGCATGCTTCCTCGATGCAGGAACCTCCGCGCGCCGTGCGGCCTCCTGCTCCTCGCCAGCAGACGTTGCCACAGGGTCATGATGCACCGCCGAGGTCGCAACGACCTCCCGACTCTCCTCCTCGTCGGAGAAGGCCATGTTGTCCAGATCCATAGGATCATCCGACTTAAGTTCCGACTCGATGTCGCTCGCACGTTCCCTGGCCCTCATGCGCTGGGCGACCTCCTTCTTCTTCTCTTCCTTCCGCTGAACCTCTTTGGTTTTCTTCTTCTTTTGGGCGTCTGCCGCCTCCTTCTGGGCGGCCTACCAGGCCCAGCCCGCCACCCCCTTGGGAAGGTGCAACCGGGACTTATACCTCCCAAGCCCCTATGGAACGAATGAACCAAAATAAAAAAGAAGAGGGGCAGAGGAAAAAGCACGAGCAAAGTGAGGGAGCATACCAGCGAGGGCACGATCGAGGCATTAAATGGTAAGGGTTTTCCCACCACCATCTCATTAGGCCTTAGCTGCAGCACTCGGCCGATGTGACTCCAGATCTCATCGTCCAGTAGCTCCTTCGGCGACGCGCGATCAGGGTCTAACCGACCGTCGTACTTCCACATCGGGTGCGTCCTCTCCGCCAACGGTGCGACCCGGCGGTGGTAAAGGGTGTGGAACACCCGCACCCCATCAAGGCCATCCCTTATGAGCTTTCAGAGCTCCTCCTCGATGGCCTCCACCTTGTGCCTCTCCGTGTGGGCGCAGCCCCAAGACCAACTCTTCTGCTTTACCGGCCTCCCACCGGTAAATGCCAGAATCGACGCCCCTGCCAGATTCCTAATGTAGAACCACTCCCCATGCCATCCCCGGTTGGAGTCACATGGGGAGTATGCAGGATACGATCCTCCCACGCACGGCTTCCGCTGTAGGGCGAAGCCTCCGACCGGAGTGATCTCGGCCGAACTCCAGTCTGCTATGGCTCTCCCGTAGAAGAAGAGCTAGAAGAGGTCCACGTGCGGCTCCATCCCAATGAAAGCCTTGCAGACGATGATAAAGTCAGTGATGCGCAGCACCCCCATCGGGTTGAGGTGCTGCAGTTCCAGACCCCACTCGTTGGGGAGCCCGCGCAGGAACTAGTGCATGGGGTATCCTAATCCACGCTCGTGGAAGGTATGGAAAGACACCACCTCATCAGGATGAGGTTGCGGGAAATCCTCCTTCCCGGGGACCCTCTAGTGCGCCACCTCCTACAGTGGCAGGAACCCCTTCATGATGAATGCCTCCAGCACCGACGCCCTCATGGTGGACGACCTCCAGTCCAACATTTTGTGAGTACCTCTCTTCTCCCTTGCTCTCTCCCCTTCTTTCCTAGAACCTCCGCAGCTCTTAGGAACGCTCACGGTAAAGAGGAGGAGAGAAGGTGGCGGCAGATGAAGAACAGGCAAGAGAGCGGAACAAAAACCTTCTCCCCTCTCCTACTTAAGGAAAAGGGAGTGGTGGTTATGGAGGGACGCATTGATCAGGGAAGCCAGAATGATGGGGCGAGATTCTTTCTCTTTCTTTCATTTAATGCAGATAAGACGTACCCTGCTCGATGGAACGGCTCCTGATCGGACGGGATGTGGCCTGGCCATGGCCCACCACTACCGCATAGTAAACAACTACAGTGCGCCGGGCAAGAAAACCGAAGCACCACCACACGTGGATGACTCCCCGTCTCCCCAAGCCAGACCTAGAGAGATCCAACAGTGAAATCTCCGCTAGGAGAGATCAACCGGCCTCCTGAGTTGATCGATTCACTTAGGATAAACACCTGAGATACAGGTCCTGGTCGAACGTCTCCAACTAGAGCTCTTCAAACCCTGTCTCTTAGGTCACCAAGGTGAGCATGTGTTCATTAATACAAATAGTTCACATAAGGGCTAACCCACAATTGACAAGCGTAGGTACCGGTCGGACGTTTCCGACTGGAGCTCTTCGAACTCCGTCACTCTAGTCATGCAGGCACCACCACATGAAATCTCTGCCGAGAGACAACCAGACCTCCCTGAGTCAATCGAGTCACCTAGGATAGATCAACCGGCCTCCTGAGTCGATCGATCACTTAGGATAAGCACCTGAGATACAGGTAGGAAGCGAAGGGGCACCCCATGCGGGCCATGCTGACTCCGTCTCGAATGATGAGCACGGGTCCCGGTCGGACATTTCCAACTGAAGCTCTCCGAACCCCGTCTCTCAGGTCATCAAGGTAAGCATATGTTCATTAAATACAAAACTGTTCACACAAGGGCTAACCCATGATTGACAAGCGCAGGTCCCGGACGAACGTTTCTGACTGGAGCCCGACGAACCCGTCTCTCTAGTCTTCAAGGTAAAACACTATCAAAGCCCCTCTATTTTTAATTTAAAACATTCATACATCCATACGCGCATTTCATTCCATACGCCTGAATCCCTTGGATGATTAGGGCATGAACCGCCCGGGGGCTCGGGAACTAAGCATCGCACATGCAGCGAAATGCATCAGAATGCTCTATGTTGTGCCACGAAGCGGCGGCTTACCTCATTCGATATGAGCAACCAAACAGAGCCAGGGGAGAAAACCGTAGATGAGCACTGTGCAGCCTTTGCCCGGTCTGGCAAACCGGGTCATCTCAACCTTCTCGTTCGATCCTGAACCTCTCACCAAGCCCACAGAATCTCCATCAAGGGGAGGCCATTAGGCCACTAGGGTCGGTCTCTAGAATGACCTAGGCATCTGTCGGGCTACAGCTAAAGGAGTAGTGGAATGCCACAAGAGGGCTATGCCGACCGCGTCACGAATGATGGACCTGGATTCTGCTTGATCACACCCGTTAGCGAGCTCACCGAGCTAGTCTTCGAGCCCGAGCGATCGGGACATGCGACGAAACTTAGCCCCTCCAGTTGTGAGGAACCAGATGGGGTAGCGCAAAACAACTCACAACCCCACGAAGGCCCAACAAGGCTCGGGGGCTTAAATGCCATGGGACCGTGACTCCGAACTCGCGTCGACGGGATAGGTGACATCCAGCTATGGCTCTTAGGACTGCGACTCCTAAACTCGCATCGATGGGATAGGCGACATCTAGCTATGGCTCTTGGGACCGCGACTCCTAAACTTGCATCGACGGGATAGGCGACATCTGGCTATGGCTCTTGGGACCGCGACTCCTAAACTTGCGTTGACAGGATAGGCGACATCCGGCTACGGCTCTTGGGACTGTGACTCCTAAACTCGCATTGATAGGATCAGCGACATCCGGCTACGGCTCTTGGGACCGCGACTCCTAAACTCGCGTAATGGCTTTAGACAGCTTCACTAACTAAAACTAACTCTCTCGATCCACGGCGAGCGCCGATGCCTGGGTCTACTCGTGACTCCACCTTACCCGATCCCACGGCATGCACCGACGCCAAAGATTGAACTCTGTTACATCCAAAACTAAACTTCCTCGCCCGATCCCCGATGCGCACCAATGCCGGGATTAATAAGTTCTGTCTCAATCCAATCCCCACGCTTAAAAACACCTCGGCTGCACAACGACGCCATGGTTAAACAAAATCATGTCTTAAAACTCAAAACACGTGCACCCACAGACCCAACACAAAAAACCCCCAGCCAGTTCTGCCTAAACCACCCGGGGGCTCGGAGGCTACACTGGCAGGTGCGCTCGTGCGCACCCGCTAGCAAGACAAAAAATCCCCCGGACGATTCGGCTCAAATCGCCCGAGGGCTTGGGGGCTCTTGTCGGGTTCATAAACCCGGGGTCCCTCGAGGACTGTCTTCCATGCCCGGGCTCGGCCCAGGAAAACAACATATATTTCATGGGCCGGCCCAAAAAACTAAAACACAGCGGGCCGGAAGAGAAGTCCGGTCATCGATCGGAGGGTCTACCCTTAAGAACAGGCGCCCGCTCATCAACTTCTTTGGCCCACCTCTCCGACCGGAGCACTCGCTTCAGGCACCAGCCATCTCCAAGCAGTCTCTCCAATCAGAAGGCTTGGCCCAAAATGTTGCTTCCTACTCTGACCCCATGACTCCGTCCCCACGATTGGGGCTCATAGGAAGCCTGCTCACCACTCTTCTCCAACCGACGCACTGAGAGCCGACTAGAGTCATCCGACCGGGGGCTCCCCATTTGGAAGGAACTAGAAGACGTGTGGAGAAAGGCAAGGCATGGCTCATAAATTAAAACCACTGTACCAGGGACCATACCCTACATGAAATAGTGCTCTGCAGCCACCCTGACACAAAGTATTGCAGGGGCCGCTAGAAACTCCCATATGGTAAGCCCCCCGCATGTCTTTGGACATTGATCGTGGTATGGGCTCTAGGATTTGCGATACCGGGTGAACATAGCGTGGCTCCTCACATGCCACTAGGCATCTAGAAGTATTTGCAGGTACCGACGTCCATCCTTCCTGAAGAAGATAGCTCGACCCCCCATGCACATCTGACATCCTACAGCGACATCGACAGTATTAGGGGGCTTCAACCATTATCCAGTTTTTATCACCGTAGGCAGCAAGGCTTAGAAATATATGTACTCTCTCCCTCTCACCTATAAAAGCCATCCCCTTCATCTATAAAAGGGGATGCGCTCCCTCCAATGAGGGGAGATCGACTTCACAAAGCTCAGACTCACTAGATCGACATCAACCCCTTACAACCGTAGGACCACCAAGTTCCGACCGCAACCCTTCCGGTCAGAGCCATCCGAACCTCTTGTATACCCCCTCCTTTCTCCTTCTCGTTTGTAACCCCACTACAGACTTCGAGCACCAGGGCTCAGGAATAAAGTCACCAACCGACCCCAACTGGACATAGGGCACGTTGCCTGAACTAGTATAAATCCTGTGTCATTGAGTGCTAGGCCACCTCTGATCACAACGTACAGCAAAACTACAAATATTTACTAGTTGGTCACTTTCTGCACCGACACCAATGATATTCTCGAAGAATATTCTGTAATAACTAGAGAGGGTAGTTAAAACACGCAAGGGCATAGACAAACATTTATGTATATGTATAAATGTTGTAAAGTGACATGTGCATGTTTATGTAATTTGCCAGTATTTCGGTGAAAAAATCGTTGTAGTGTTAACGCTAATGCAATTATACATAGTATAAGTAGCGTTCGATCAGTTAGTTTGTTACTGAACTCTTGGCCTTGTCTAGCCCATAGTCCATAACATTGAGCGTGGAGCCCGTGCATGTGTAGAAGGAACAGGCGTGACCAAGGAACCGCAACCGACCACCCATAACGTAGAGCGCGAAGCCCGTAGCACGTGTAGGGAGAGATTGGAGACTGAGTCTTCTCCATAGAGAATAGAGCGGAACATGTGCTGCTCGGAGGTTGGCAAAATAACTTGGAGATATGGAGAAATGTGGCAGAGCATTTATGGAGATCACATATTGGAGTTTGTTAAGTAGTAGCTTAGAGCTGGCAACCACAAATGGAGATTAAACCGTAATGGAAACATAATGGAGACAGATTATGGCGACCAAAACTTCATTCATTATGGAGTGGAGAATACATGTCTAGAGCGTTTCAAGGATAGAAACGTATAAGGTGCTCGATATGCCATGAATTGGGGACGTCAAGTCCGTCCAAGTCGCATAGCTGGTAAGACCCTGGTTGGGTAACCTCTTTGACCATGTATGGCCATTCCTAGGGGGAGGAGAGCTTGTGCATCCCTTTGGTTTTATGCTTTCTACAGAGAACGAGGTTGCCGACAGTAAATGAACGACCTTTGATGTTGTGGTTGTAGTATCTCCGTAAGCTTTCTAGATATTTGGCTATGCGGATGTAGGTGAACTGGCGCTCTTCCTCGGCCCTATCAACGTCCTCTATCTGAACAACTGTGGCTTGCTCTTCATTATAATTTTCCACCCTAGGTGCTTGGAAGGAAATGTCCGCTGATAGTATGGCTTCTGAGCCATAGACCAAGAAATATAGAGACACACCGGTGCTGCGACTAGCTTGAGTGTGTAGTCCCTAGACCACAGTTGGTAGCTCTTTGAGCCATCTGCTCGGATGCTTTTCTTCTTTCTGATATAGCCTCTTTTTGAGGGCATCAAGGATCATGCCATTCTCCTATTTGACCTGGCCGTTGGCTCTAGGATGGGCAACATAGACGTATTTGACAGAGATGCACCGATCTTCATAGAAGTCCCAAAAATGATTACTAGTAAATGTAGTTCCAAGGTCGGTGATAATGTTGTCCGGGAGACCGAATCTATGGATGATATCTTTGAAGAGCTCGACTGCCTTCTTAGTAGTAGCCGAAACAAGCAGTTTGTATTCGATCCACTTGGAGAACTTGTCGATGGCGACGTACATATACCAGAAACCACCTGGCGCTGGCTTGAAAGGCCTGATCATGTCCAGTCCCCAGCATGCAAAAGGCCAAGATGCTAGGATGGTCAGTAGTTCTTGTGCCGGCACGTGGATTTGCTTGGCAAAAAATTAACATCCTTTACAACGTCGAACGAGGTCTTCTGCATCAGAGATGGTCGTGGGCCAATAAAAACCCGCTTGGAAAGCTTTGCCGACCAGGTTTCTCGAGGCCACGTGGTTGCCATAGGAACCAGAGTGAATTTTGAGAAGTAGTTTCACTACCTCTTCTTGGGTGATGCATTTCTGTAGTATCCCTTCCTTGGCACTTTCCTCATCAAGTCCCCGTCCACAAGTACATAATGCTTGCTTTGACGGATTAGGCGTTTGGTTTCAGTCTTGTCAGTGGGTACGTCGGCGCTGGTGAGGTACTTGATGAGCTGTTCCCTCCAATCGGCGGCTGGCGAAGGTACTATAAGTACCAGCTGCTCGGCGGGGGGAATTTCATGAACTTCCTTCTCTTCCTTAATAGACGACATAAAGAGGTCTTGAAAGAAAACCCCAGGCAGGATCATGGTGCGAGAAGAGCCTATCTTAGATAGGTGGTCGGTGAGCTAATTTTGATCTCGTACCACGTGGTGGTACTCAATATCATAGAACTTCCCTTCGAGTTTCTTGATTTTGGCGTAGTATGCATCCATCTTCTCACTAGAGCAGGACCAGTCTTTGTTGAGCTAGTTGATGACCAGCGCGGAGTCTCCATATACCAAGAGGCATTTGACATTGAGCTAAATGGCTATACGAAGTCTATGGAGACACGCTTCATATTCGGCGGCATTATTGGAGGCCGAAAAATGTATTCAGAGAATGTATTGGAGCTTATCCTTGGTCAGCGTAATGAACAAAATGACAGCAGCTGCACCATTGATGTTGAGGGCACCATCGAAGTACATCACCCAATGCTTGAGGCAAGTAGCGGGGATGAGCTCTTGGATCTCGGTCCACTCAGCGTTAAAGTCAGCAAGTGCCTGTGACTTGATTGTAGGCCTCCTTCTAAATTTGATGGAGTAAGTGCCGAGATCAATAACCCACTTGATGATGTGGCCATTGGCCTCTTTATTGCGGAGAATGTCCCCTAGAGGGAACTTGGTGACCACGATGATCTTGTAATACTCGAAGTAATGGCGGAGCTTGCATGACGTGATCAGAATAATGTATAGCAGTTTCTGAACTTGAGGATAACGAGTTTTGGGCTCATTAAGCACCTCGCTGATGAAGTAGACCGGACATTGCACCTTGTAGGCATGCTCGGCCTCCTCATGCTCGATGACGATAGCTGTGCTAATGACGCACGAAGTGGCGGAGATGTAGATCAGTAGGGTTTCGTCTGGTCGAGGCACCATCATGATTAGAGGCTTTGTTAAAAACAACTTGAGCTGCTCAAAAGCTGTATCTGCCTCCTCCGACCAGGAGAAGCACTCGGAGGCCTTGAGGAGTTTGAAGAATGGTAGTCCCTTTTCTCCAAGGCGCGATATAAAGTGGCTAAGAGCCGCCATGCAACCTGTAAGCTTCTTTATATCCTTTACGGACGTTGGCCATTTCATGTTGGTGATGGCGGAGACCTTATCAGGGTTGGGTTTGATGCCACGGGCGCTGACAATGTAGCCTAGGAGTATACTGAATGGAACTCCAAAGATGAACTTTGAAGGGTTCAACTTCCATCTGTACCTTTTCAGGTTGGCGAATGTTTTTTCGAGGTCGCCGATGAGATTATCGGTAGTCTTGGACTTGACAACCACATCGTCGATGTACGCTTTGATGTTGCGACCGATCTATTGATCGAGGCACATCTGGATGGCCCTTTAGTAGGTCGCCCCGATGTTCTTGAGCTTGAAGGACATGGTGGTATAGCAGTATGCCCCAAAAGGCATAATGAACGATGTCTTGATCTAGTCATCTTCCTTGAGGGATATCTAGTGATAGCCAAAGTAACAGTCGAGGAAGGAGAGTAGTTCGCAGCCAGCGGCGGAGTCTACAACCTTGTCTATCTGAGGCAGACCAAAGGGGTCTTTAGGGTAGTGTTTGTTAAGATCAGTGTAATCAATGCACATTCTCCATTCTTTATTCTCTTTTGAGCAAGAACAGGGTTTGCTAACCACTCAGGATGATACACTTCATTTATAAATCTAGCAGCTAGGAGCCATTTTATTTCTACCCTAATAGCCTCCTTCTTGTTTGGCGCAAATCATCGGAGTTTCTACTTGATTGGTTTGGCGGTCGGCGGGACATTCAAGGAGTGCTCGATCTTCTCCCGTGGTACCCCCGGCATATCTATAGGTTTCCAAGCAAACACATCGGCATTGGCACGTAGGAAGGAGATGAGTGCGCTTTCCTATTTGGGGTCGAGGTGGGCCCCAATCTTCATGGTCTTGGAGGGGTCATCGAGGCCGAGGACGACCTCCTTGGTTTCTTTGGACTTGGCGGAGGCACAAGGAGGCTCCAGCGATGGGATCTCCAGGTCGTTGGCGGGCACCATCTTGGTGTCGGTGACTACACTGGCCATCTAGATGGAGAGGTCGGTGGCTTCGGTGAGGGCGAGACTCTCTATCTTGTAGGCGTAGGCGATGGATAAGTTGGCCCGTAGGGCTAGGACTCCTACAGGCGAAGGCCTCTTCAGCAACAGATAGGCGTAGTGCAGTATGGCCATGAACTTAGCCAGAGCTGGCCGATCAAGTATGGCGTGGTAGGCGGTGTTGAAGTCGGCGACGTAGAATTTGATGTGTTCGACGCGGTAGTTGCTAGCCATGCCGAACTATACTAGTAGGGTGATCTATCCAAGCGGTTTGGATGCCTTGCCAGGTACCACACCCCAGAAGGAGGAGTCAGAGGGTGTGAGATCTCCTATCCCGAGGCCCAGCTCCTTTAGGGCTCCGGCGAAGAGGAGGTTCAGAGCACTCCCACCGTCGATGAGTACTTTTCTAAAAAGCACTTTCTGGACGGTTGCATCAAGGATGAGGGGGAATGCCCTATGTAAGGGAGTTGCCCACTGATCAGCCCTGTTGAAGGTGATGGGGACCTCAGACCAGGGGCGATAGCTGGGGTTGGTGACGACGTCTTCTGCATTGACAGCGAGCACCCGACGGGTGGTGAGCTTCCGATCTCTTCTGCTCTCGGTGGAGGCGAGGCCCCCAAAGATGGTGGCGACCACCTTGTCATGATCCTAGAAGGCATTGTTGTTGCCCCCAGGTGGTCGGCGGCCCCCGGCTCCGTCGTTGTTGTCGTCGTCTGACTTTTTGGCCTAGAACTCCTTAGCCAAGCCGAGGCAGTCCTTCATCTTATGCTTGGCGTGTTTATGAAGAGGGCATGGGCCTTTGAGGATCTTCCTGTATTGCTCATCGTAGTTGCACTTGGTGCAAGGTTCATTAACGGCAGGGACAATGTGGTCTGGTCGGCGGTGGCGATATTGACTAGATCTAGATCCTTCTGGCTGATCACTGCCGCTGTCCCGATGGTGACTGCAGTCGTCGTAGCGGCGGTCGCTGTGGCGTCGGTCATCGGGTCGCTCGTCATTGCATCGAGTTGGGCGATGAGTGCCCGTGTCCTCGTTGAAGCGTACTTTAGCTTCTTTGGTGTCGTCATACTGGTTGGCGGTCGTAATCATCTCACCAATCCCCGTGGGTGGCTTACGGTTGAACTTGGAGCGGAGGTTGTGGTGATGGAGTCCTCGGACGAAGGCGGTGATGACCTCAGCTTTTGTGATGTTGGGAATAAAATTCCTCATCTTAGAAAAGCGTCTGATGTAGCTACGGAGGAGATCGGACGGCTTCTGGTAGATGCGATTTAGATCGTGCTTGGTGTCTGGCCGAGTACATGTAGCCATGTAGTTGTCGGTGAAGACCTTCTTCAACTCTTCCTAGGATCCGATGGAGCCCGAGGCGAGGCTTGTAAACCAGTTCATTGCAGTTGGCGTAAGCATGATGGGAAGATAGTTTGCCATGACGCTGGTATCTCCCTCGGTGGCGCGCACAGCAGTGGCATAGGCTTGTAGCCACTGTGTGGGGTTCATCCGTCCTTCATAGGGCTCAACCCCAGTGATTATGAAACCATGGGGCCACTAAAGTGTTCGGAGTGCCCTCGTGAATGCTGGGGGCCCTTAGGGATTGTCGCCGTCGTGATCTGTGGCGTTGCCAATGTTGAATGCCTAGAGGGCTAAGTCCGGATCACTGAACTCTTGCTCGTATTCTTGACAGCGGCGCACTTCTTCTTCATGGCGACTGAAACGATGTTCGTCGATACATCATCGCGTGTCTCAGAGATTGTTGAGGTGCGCTCGGACGTCCTGGTTGACCTCCTGGTTGTGTTGGCGAGGGTGTTCGATGTGGTTGCCCCTAGCTCCCGCCTAGAGGGGTTGTCCATCGTCGCGGTGCTGGTCGGTGAAATGACTTTGGCTAGGGCGGCGATTGGATCTTGGCGCAGCTGATCGATGAATTGAGCTCCTGGAGTATGAAGGTCTCTGATCTTGGCGGATGTCGTTGACCTGGCAGTGCGCTGCTTTAAGCATGGCCACGACCAAGTTGGCGCTTGGAGTCTTGTAGACGTCGTGGCCGTCAAAACGGATAAATTCATCGTCGAGGTTGCCTTAGAGTTGGTGTGGCATTCCTTGCGAGTTGAGCTAAGCCTCGGCTAGCACAAGGGTAGCCTCGTTTGCTCGACGCTGAGCACGGTTGATGTTCCTATTGACGCGGGCGGCGTGGTCCTCCTCGGTTTCCCCTTCCCGCGGGGGGCTATCGACGCTGATGATGAAGATTGCGCCTCCATGGAAGGGAGGGAAGGGAGGTGCTCGGTAGTGGTTTCGGCGACAGCCTCCGTAGAGCCCTGGGACTCGGAGTCCAGATTCTCCTCTAAGATGGTTTGAAGGGATGCTCTGGGGCGTCGACCGATGTGTAGCATGTTGACAGCAGGCGGGAGCTGGTCGGCGATCTAGTCAGCGAGTGGATGAACATCTCCAACCTGGTCGGCGAATTGCCCCTTAGGGCATCTTGATAAGTGGCGGCGACGTTGGTGAGCCCAAAAGGTAGGGCCGTAACCCTTAGAGTTTCCTTCGATAGATCTGAACCGGAGGGTGGTCGGCGCTAAACCAAAGTGGCCAGAGTCGATTCTACGATGGAGAGGTAATCGGCGAGCTTCTGGCCAACCTGATCGATGGATGCGATCAGATCGTCATTGTTGATTTGCCTCCTCTGGTAGCGGGGGAGCGGACAGCGAATTGTCGGTGAAGATGACCTCGGAGGCGGTTCCGAGATTGGATCTGCAGTCGCAGGTGTTGGGGTGATCGACGCAGTATTGATCTGCACCGGCTTGATGAGCTCTTCGACTTCGTCAGCGTTGATGATCCATGAGATCGATCCGACCGTGAAGATGTGGCCAGGCTGTGGGAGGGACAAAGAGCCTACAAAACGTACCATCTTGTTCGATATGGAAACAGCACGCACACCCCTACCTGGCGCGCCAACTGTCGATACAATATCATCGACAGTCCTCCGAGGGGTATCCCACGAAGGTAGATTAATCGGCAGAGATGCGTGTAATCGAGAACAAGAAGGCAACAGAGACACACGAGTTAGACAGGTTCAGGCCGGCAATATGACGTAATATTCTACTCTTGTGGTCTGTTGGATTGTATTGGCTATCGTATCAAATTGCATGCCTTTGGAGGGGGGTCATTGCCTGCCTTATATAGTCCGGGGGACAGGGTTATAAGTCGGTTAGATCTAGAAGATAACCGAAAAGTAATAACAGATTATAGGAATCATGTGATCATACGTATCCTAACAGATCTCGTAGTATCTTCAGGATATCTTCCTGGTGTCTTGCGGGAGACGCCGAGCAATGTCATACCCCGCAAGGCTTCATCTTGTGGGCTGGGCTGTCCCTGGGGCGCAGCCCATGTGGTCCGCTGTCGGTATCCGGGGTTGTACCCCACATGTTTCGATTTGATATATATACCCATTCGGCTACACATTTATTTGTCCTTTTATTGTCCAACAATATTCTCGAATGATATTCTATTTTTCTGAGCACAATTGAGGGCCTGTTTAGTACTGACCTTGACAGATTTTGTTTTGCTACACGTACGGGATGTGATCGATCTGACCTTCCATATACAAGCACGTACACATGCTTTATAATACCCTGTTTCACGTTGTGCAGTCTGAAAGCAGCAGACCACACCGTCCACACGCAGAGAACCACTCCAAGCTGAGGTACACGGCAAAAAAAATAAGACAATGGAGTAGGACACTGCCACACTGGTGACCAATGCAAAGTCAAACTATAGTACCATATAGCGAATGCGGTACACACGAACAGCAAAGGCTCACGTAACAAGAATACCGTCTGTGAGATGCAAATAGCAACTTTTCATCTCAACGAAAATGGACAAAGGAGAATGCCGCTGGCTGGGTAGTTGTCAGGTACCATGAGTAGGGATGAAAACGGATCGGATACGGACGGATATCACCGATATTACATTTGTTTTCATGTTTCTGTCCGGATTCGGATTCGAATACGGATAGTGTCAACTATGTTGGATATGATACAATTGGATATCGACATCATAAATATGCGATTTGAGTATTCGGATACGGATACGGTATCGGATGTTGGATATCCGGACTCGGATACAGACAGATCTCAACCTCTCTAAACGGATTCGGTTTCGAATTCGGTCGGAAAATATCCGTACCGTTTTCATCACTAACCATGAGCATCTAAAAGGGGGTGAATTGAGTGTTTAATTTACACTTAAAAGCTAGTGCTTAACTTACACTACTACTAGAAACCATAAGCTATTCAAACAAGATGCATACATAAGGTCTTTCTGTTGTACTTTAACTTACACATAACCCATAAAGGGTTTTGCAATCTAGAACCAATTCTATCAACTAACCTAAGCTAATCTAGGAAGATAAGGGATGCACAAGTGAAGTACAAGCGGAAGCAAAAAAAAAGAGTAAGTAACAAGCTTATTAAATAAGAGAGGGTAAACTTATAAAGACGCGACGATATATATCCTTGATATGAATTGCCTCCCGGTCATGGTGTTAGATTTTCCATACCATGCCTCTACCAACCAAAGGGTAGAACGTGAGTCACATTGTTCTCAGTACTACCCCAAATCTCTTGGTCACCTTGATGCTATGTCTAATTTCTTAATCTTGCAAGAAACTTCACTATTACTATCGAGTTTATTACTGAAATTACTACAGGTATTGGGTACCCAAATCGTATTCTTCTTTTTTGTGTAAAATCTTGCTGTTCTTTTTAATCTTATCGTTGGCAACATCATTCATCGTTACTACTTTCTTACCCTTTGTTGTGTCGGCCTATTCTGGCCTGATCAACACTCTTTTATTCTCAAAGTTAATTGTGTTTTTGGGAAGATTTTTCAAGTAACTTGTGTCCCCAAGCATCTTGAGAGTTTAGAAACTTCGATCGACCTTCATTAATGGCCGATTGCAATTGATGATGACCAAACATATTGCAATTTCTAGTACTATGAGAAAATAAACTGTGCAACTTACAATATGTACGGCCTTTCAGTTCTGCATATGATGGCATAACATGGTGATCTAGTAATCTAATATGTTCCTCTTGCAATAAAATATAAAAAATCTGATCACACATAGTTATATCAAATGTATACCTTTAATTGTTTAACCGATCCTCCTGTGGAGACGACTTTAAGTCTAAGCAAACGAATGGTTTCGATTTGATATATACCCATTCGGCTACACATTAGGCCTCGTTCGGCTGGTCTGAAATTTAGCTTGTTCGGTTTCTTTTTTTCAGCCGGAATAATATTTTTCTCTCATAATATTTCAGCCCGAATAATATTTTTCAGCCAGTTTCAGCCAAGTTTTAGACCAGCGAACGGGGCCTATTTGTCCTTTTATTGTCCTTTTAATGTTTTCCAACCTCGGTTTTATATCTTTGAATCCAAAATAATTGCAACTCCTTTATATCACCAAGTGTAAAATAATTAATTAAAGCTATCCATGTCAATATTTAATTTGAAGAAAACAGCGGGGAAGGTTTTAACTCTAATAATCTGCTACTACCGGTCTCTCTAGATTGTTTAAACAATTGGCCGATATGTTGTATTATTTTGGTACTAACATATCACCAACAGTAAGCAAACTTCCTTGCCTTTGTTTTTCAGACTGATTGTTGGTTGTTTTTCCACGAAATTCTGAAGGAAAAATACAAACCTAAACCTCCTTCAAATCAAGCTAAGCCGTCTTACTGTTCTTGCTATATTTTTGCGCAACCAAGATTTTTCGTCTTGGCACTAGAGACAAGCAATAGTTACTAGTTCGCTCGGCTGTTGCAACAGCCAAACGATTATTCATATATGAATCTATCATTTTGTCCTTGCCAATTTTATCAATTGGAAGCGTTTCTTCCTCTTTCTGACTAGTCGTCAATTTGACAGTAGCTGGCCTTAATTCTTGTTGTTTGAAAACATGTTTTATTCCCCGCCTTTCAAGGTAAGCATCAGCACCTCCCTAGCATCGTTACGCATTTGAGCATCACTAGTTTCCAAGGCAGATCTTAGCTCTCTATGAAACCATCTTTTAAATTCTAAAAATTGCTTTGACGACCATAGTCGAACCAACTTGTTGACTACAAGGAACATGTGACTACGATGGGACATTAGGATGAGTTTGTATAAACGATTTATATGTTGTCAATTTGGGATAGTGTAGGAGGCACGTAGCAGACACAAGATTCACGTAGGCACGCGCTTACGGCAGCACCAGCAACAACATAGGAGTTCATGGGAACAGCTGACTACTTGATTTTCGCACACTGTTGCATGAAACAGCCGATTGACAGCCGGCTAACAGGACGTATAGATATCTCTTATAATCCTAAGCCCCATGTAGGTTGTTGACATCAGTAATGCACTATCACAAAGCAATTAAAATCCACCAGCACATGCAAATATAATATCCAAGTGAGTGAGATACATAAACATTTAGTGGTCCACATCGTCATGCCCCGCAATTCACTAATATTAATTTATAACAGTTTGTTTCTTCATATAAGTAATTATATATAATCTTATTTCGCTCTAAATCATCCCCAATTCCTGCAACAACACGTGGGCTATGTTTCTAATTATAATCTATACATTAATAATAAAGAGGCAAAATTTTAGTCTATTTTTTTATCCGTCTCTCTCTAACTAACGGACAATGGAGAGTTTCTTCCGCCCGGACTTATATATATAACTTGTGCTCATGCGAGTTAGGATAACTCTTGTCTAGCGCGATACGGAGTCCGATTCTAAAACGTATTGGGTCGTGTACGTGATCTGGGCTCAAGTCGTGCTCATATGACCGTCCATATACATATCTATTACCACTTAAAAAACACGACGATGTTTTGTCCACAGGGGTACATCGTGTACGCACCCGCTCCCGGTAAAAAAAAAGTTTCTATTATACGAAAAAAGTTTCCAAAATAAAAACATACACTACAAAAAAACAACAGTAAAAAATGTTCCCTTTTTGCGTTTCTACTATACGGCAAAAGAAAAATGATTCCAAAATAAAAGCAAATACGAAAAAAGAAACCACCGTAAAAAAACTAGGGTTCCCTTTCGAAAAAAAGATCCTATACGGCAAAAACAGTTTCTAAAAAAAGACATACAATAAAAACTGTTTCTAAAACAAACTCTTCCACATCGAAAATCATATACGGCGAAAAAATCCGTTTAAGAAAAAAACTCTTCCACGTCAAAAATCATATAAACGACTGATTACAAGGCGATGAAACATATCAGGCACATATTCGAGGAATTCAGTAAGGGATTTGCTGACGGCAACAAAAAGATCACGCACATATTCATACACAGGAAATCTCTGCTGTCACCGATGAAACAGATAACACACATATTGATACACAGACAAATAAGAGGAATAAACTCTCTCCATGAGAAAATAAATCAATCTCCTAAAAATCAAATAAAACAGTTTTAATAAGATAAAATAAGTGTATCTAAAGTAGACATATGCAAATAACAATTCCCTCAAATTCACCTTAGATAGCTATGGTGAACACGGGTGTTGCACTATAAAATGTATTTAATCGACTTCAAGTGATCATGTCAAGATCACTATTCATCCTTCACTCGGCACGCGCTCGTGTTCTACCCGGTTCTGATACGAAGACCAAATCTACATGCCCATGTCCGATACGAAGTCTTCAAAGCTCACGCATTCGCGTCGGACCCGATTCTATTATGAAGAAAAAAATGGACGTGTCCGTTTCCAAAATAAAGTCCTCATAGCTCATAGTTCACATCCAATTACTAAGGTTCACTCAAAAAATTTTGGCTCCGTGCATAGCATGGGCATTTATCTAGTTGGACATATAAGTTCTTAATGTGAGATTGATAGGATTCTAATCTAAATAGATCTCTCCGATCCTGACTAAACTGTATAGGAACCTTAACTCAAATAGAAAAAGATACACGTAGAATTAGACAAAAGTTTATCTTACACTCTACCTATAATATTAAAGAGCGAAGAAAGGAAGCTGATAATGGAGAACCAGCTAGCGTCAAACATACATGCTGGAGATCCGAACTCGGTTTCTATTGCTGATTAGGAAAGACTGTTTAATATATTTGGATAGACATGAACTCGGTTTCCAAACTTATTTTCTACTATCTTGTCTTGCCTCTTCTCTCCACATGAGGAGCACATAGACTTCATATCTCTCCTATCCAAATATATTAAACAATCTTTCCTAATCAGCAATGGAAATCGAGTTCAGATCTCCAGCATGTATGTTTGACGCTAGCCGATTCTCCACTACCAGCTTGCTTTCTTCACTCTTTAATATTAGGTAGAGAGTAAGTTAAAATTTTGTCTATTTCTACGTGTATCTTTTTCTATTTGAGTTAAGATTCCTATTTAGTTCAGTCGGGATCGGAGAGATCTATTTGTATTAGGATCCTATCTATGTCACATTAAGAACTTATATGTCCAATATGTATATGGACGATTATATGAGCACAGCTTATGAGCCCTGGTCACGTACATGACCTAATACATTTTAGAATCGGACTCCGTATCGTGCTAGACAAGAGTTATTCTAACTCGTATGAGCATATGTTATATATATATATATATATATATATATATATATATATATATATATATATATATATATATATATATATATATATATATAAGTCTGGGTGGAAGAAACTCTCATTTGTCCTGTAGTTAGAGGAAGACGGACCGAAAAAATAGATAGACCAAAAAAATAAGCTGAAATTTTGCATCTTTATCATTATTATTATATATATTAGATATAGATATAAATATAGATACAGATACAGATATATAGATATAGAAAACTGACTAAGTTACAGGTCTTTATTTTTCTCCATGCCAGGACAAAAAAAGGCTAAAATTTTGCCTCTTTAATCTTCTATTATCTTCTCTTGCCTCTTCTCTCCACGTGAGGAACACATAGACTTCATGTTCCTCTTATCCAAATATATTAAACAATATTTCCTAATCAGCGATGGAAACCGAGTTAGCATATCCAGCAAGTATGTTTGACGCTAGCCGATTCGCCAGTACCGGCTTGCTTTCTTCGCTCTTTGATATTAGGAAGATAGTAAGATAAAATTTGGTCTATTTCTGTGTATCTTTTTCTTTTTGAGTTAAGATTCCTATTCAATAGTGAGAGACCTATTTGGATTAGGATCCTATCTACGTCACATTAAGAACTTATATGCCCAATATGTATAAGGACGATCATATGAGCACGGCTTATGAGTGTGGGTCACATACATGACCCAATACGTTTTAGAATTGGACTCAATATCGTGCTAGACAAGAGTTATTTTTTAAAATGAGTCTGATGACTATGAGACTGAGGTACACGCACGTACATAAATCAGGTGCAAGTCCTAGCTACAAAAGAAGATTATCATCAGCATCATCAGGTGGTGATCATTTCATTCCAGTGCACGTTTGCTGTGGACAGCAGTTCGCCAGTTCACATGGCTCGGTCGCTTCGACGGTCACGCGACACGTACAGCGTGCTGATCCATTAAATCATCCCTTCCAGAGAATGTGTCGAATCCTGCCTCCTGTGTTCTTTTCAAGTACTTATCCTTGTGAGTCAAGTGGGTTTTATCCCATGAACTTAATTTGTTACTGAATTAATTTAAAACAACCTTCAACCCTAGCTAACTCCAGTATCAGACAACATACACACTTTAATTTTCAAACCCGGACAAAACACGCCATTAACTGTTTAAAAGTTGTTTCTTAGGTAGGCAGTTTTGCATCCCCAAAAAAAAAAAAAATTCCCAGAAAAAGGCAGTTTTGCTCACATGGCAGTGGACCCGCATTGTGAGGCGGTCTCTGTTTAATAAAATTAATAAAGATATAGCCCTTCCATATGAATCGGATAAAACCAAACTTTTTATAAAAAAACGTAGAGATAACTTTGTAGTTGAGATTACTTAAAGGTCCAGATATTAGTTTCAGGTATTCAGATATGGAAATTCAATTTTTTGAACTTTTCAAACGCTCTTCGATGTTGACATGGTGTATACCAAAATTGTACTTCTCAAAGCAATCTATAGCTTTGTAGTTGTTAACTAATTGTTCATTTCAGATTGTTTCAAGGCCTAGTAATCATCATTTAAATTATCAAAATTTGAAATTCAATTATTGATTTTTCCAAAAGATCTTGAAGAAGACACACTTTATTCAACAAAAGATTACATGGCTAAAACTGAACCTAACATAGGGCACCTACTTGCCATGTAGGTGCACATAAGCCAAAATCACCTTTGCAACAACTCTGAACCTGTAATTTGTTCTGCAATGATAGTTAGGTATCTATGCTATTTGGTATTGGAGTTCATGAGAGTTTTGTAAATCCAGCAATGAGTTTAGGAGAGCAAACCGAACGAAGTTTCAACATCAGTCCATCTAATTCCTATAATGTATAAGCGAGGCACACTAGTGTTTTCTCCGTCTCAGCCCTGCTCAGCTAGTTGTCACTCGCTCCATCCAATTCCATCCAACTCCACACTCCTCTCCCTGATGCTAGCTCAACAATCCCCCTTCCTCCGACTCTGCTGTTCGAGTTTTGCTATAGAGTTTATAAGCGAGGCACTAGAGTTTGCAAATCGGCCAGGCCAGTTCTGCTGCAGCGGCTCGTTGTTCCATTGCGTTTTCTTGCCCCACTCTGCATTTTCCTTTGTTTTTGCTTCCGACTTTTTCTGCTGTGATCCCTGAATATTTTTGAGTTCATCTAATCACCAGTTGGCTCGTGTGAACTCTGTCTGGAGATTTTGGAGCTTATGAGCTTTTCGGGTTGATTTGGAACAGGAGAAATTCGAATTGACTCCCATTCACCCCTTCTGGCCGCCTGCTCGGTCCTTCGACATCCAGTTCAGAGCCCCAGTCAGAAGGATACAAAGCTTAAAGAGTTAGAAGCCCTTTAGTAGGTCAGTGCCACTCCACAAGATGTATGTCTGTATCGGTGGAGTATCACTTAATATTGTAACATCAAGCTAACTAGCCCTGCATCTTTTGGATCATGTAAAGATTACACATTTCTTCCTAGGAAAAAACTTATTTCTACGCATTCGAAATATAAACTTATATGAAATCGTTCATGAATGAGTTTCTTAATTTAATGAATTTTCCTTGAGCTCAAAGTGTTAATGGGTTAAAGCTTGTGTACTTTTCTATAATTTTTAAGACTTTTAAGGCTAGTTTATATTATATTAGTTGGTTGATAGTATACTGTCCACAAAGCAAAGCACAGCAATGCGTACTCTACTTAAATTTGATATTTTGTTTTGTCCACTAGTTGTCGGACAGTTGGCCGCTCGACCATTAGTCGTGCTAATTCGCCTCGAGCCCTCCTAAGTGGCTGCAGGGCTCAACGGTACTGATGACTACAAAGTGCGTTCAAAAGACGAAAGCGTCCATCACAAAGCAAGTTCCCTGCTGCTTCTGCAAGCAAAGTTGTAGATTGATTCGTCTGAACCAAGATTCACAAATTGAAGGCGCAACGAAGCAGCTGTGAGCAAAAGATATAACGACACATCATCAGTACATTTGAATCGTCGTCTGGTAAGAAAGATACACTGGGATATAAGATATTACTAATTCACATTTAAAATGTGTGTTAGAACTGGGCTGCTCGAGTTTTATAAATGGTTGTTGTTTCATCCCAAGACTGAAAGTGCCTAATGACAGTAGCAGCTACATCAACTGAGCTGTTTCTACTACAACATATTAACCACATGTATATGTCAGTGTGAGGTGTAAAAAGAAGAAGTCCTCTCCCCTCACACTTGTAACACAACATATTAACCACATGCATATATCACTGTGATGTGTGTAAAAAGAAGTCCCCTGATGACTGAAGAACCTCTAATTCTGCAAGGCACAGTAACTGTCGTTTGCCACGAACTGAAATATGTACACTTAGTGCTACAAGTACAAATCTTACCAGCGGCTCCTCTGACCGGTTGGTCGGGACGTCCGCCTGGTACTCTCGCGGGCAGGGTTCGAGCCCCCACGGGTGCGCTCGTTCGCCTGCCCGGAGTTAAAAAAAATCCCCTCACCTGTCTCGAGTTTCCCAAAGCATAGGCAACGGACCGGCCCACTCACAGGGTAACGGGCCCCTGTGTAAGGGCGGGACACGGTGTTCGGGGGTTTTCTCGGCCTGCGTGAGAAGGTCTTCTTCCTTAAGCACAAAGTTGCGGGGGCTATCTGCCCACCGTAGGCCGAGTTTTTTTTTACAAGTACAAATCTTGTAAGCAAGTTGTCAAAAAAGAAATATTTATGCATATGCACTTTTTCTAAAACCAGAAGAATAATTGCACGTAGTATCTCGGGAAGGTCAAACATGCGTTGTCTACCACTTTTATGATTGATTGTAGCGCGTCCAGATTCACTGCATGCATTCCAAACATTCAGCTATACATATATCTGCATACAGAAATTGAAACTAAAGGCGCCGTTCCTTCTTCAATTTTGTTGAAGTCGTCTCCAACATAGCCGTCCTAATAGTACCTGGTTGAAATTAACATGAATTAATGAAAGAAGCAGCTAAGATTTTCGTTTGCTAGCTGAAGATATTTGCTGCAGCAGGCTCTCTAGCAGCCGTGTCCGTCGGCTGAAAGGTGAAAGCACATGCACTACTCCTCGCGATGGCCGTGCGAAGGAGCCACGAAAGGGACGCCTTTCGCCCTTCTCTATCACCTGATCGCCGTCCCTTTCTTGATGCTAGCTGCTGCACTGCAACATAGCTCGCCCTTTAATTTGTAGGGCTTTTCATCTTGCTCTGCACTTTCATTTGGCAATGCCGCAACTGGATCAAAGCGGATCCCTCAACCGCTAGATTTTATTCATGTGTGTCGATCGGGGCTCTTGTTGCCCCTACTTTGATGTACAATTGTGATTTTATCCTCATTTTTCTAATTTTATGATTTTGCCCTTAACTGATGCGATTTTGCCTTTGGTCAACGGTAAAAACAGGGGCAAATTCGCGTTGATCAGGGGCAAAATCGCGTTGACTTGTGAACAGTTAAGGGCAAAATCACAAAGTTAGAAAAATGAGGGCAAAACCACAATTACAAATCTGTGTAAGGGGCAAGAATACCATTTTCCCTAAAATCAAAGACGTCAAGATCAAATAAAAAGAAACGTATCTACTACTTTTCTCCTTGTCAGCACTACCCCAGATCAGGTAAATACTGCCGGTTCAAAACACCTCATCACTACCGGATTTTGAACCAGCACAACCATACCTGCAGTGATGAGGATTAGCTATCACTATCGGTTCCTACAAACCGGAAGAGTTCTTCAACTTCATTGCCGATCCTTTACGCAACCCGGCAGAGTTCAGTTCCATCAACACTACTGGTTTATGAGATCACCCGGCAGTGTAACCTCGAACATCACTGTCGATTTGTGTTTTTAGCCGACAGTGTTGTCGTAATTAGCACTGTCGATTTGTGACAAGACACGGCAGTGATGGCTAAGCCAACACTGTCGGGTTGTGACTCAAGCCGGCAGTGCCATCTTGGCCATCACTGTCGGTTTGTTGCTAACCAGCAGTGATGACCCGTTCACATTTTATTGTTTTATAATTTATTTTAATTTATATTTTTTCGTGGAATCGGGTTTCGTTTTATATACGCTACGTAGACGACAGGTCCATCAATATTAAACATTACAAATATTATGGTTACATTTCAAATGTTCTTATTAAAATCTTGATCCCTCAAAATAAAAAAAAAATTATTCGATAAGATCAAGCATGCTTCTTGGACTTCTTACAATAATCTAGGTAGCCGCTCTGGGCCACACTGGTCCTTGAAGTTTACGGATTGTGCAATAGAAAATAATCCATCTTTTTCTAATACCTCGGCTAAGATGAATTTTACCAGCTCCGATTGCAGTGCAACGATCTCTATGTCTAAGAGTCTTTCGTGGTTATATTTCTTGCGCTGTCATTCAAAAAAGATGATATTCAAAGATGAATCAGTAAATCATTTTGTTGAATTATTAATAGACATAAATGAAATGAGGATTATACACACCAACTTATCGGCTTCTTCTAATTTTCCACCGAGGTAGCGAAGCATTGCCCACATTACATAAAACCCGCATCCATTATTTTCCTCTGGCTGTTTTAGGTACTTCCCCTCCATTTCGACAACATTGAATGAGATCTGCGTCCCACCGATATGTCTTCTTCGGACACTGTGCAATATTAAAAGGAGAAACATTAGAAAGCG